>NC_057795.1:588159547-588206020 GCF_018294505.1 Triticum aestivum
TTTAGAGGAAAATATGAACGTCACATTATAACAACTCTTTGTTTGTGCTTTCTGTCTGCAGCCTTCCAAACACATATGGAGCTTCATATGCATTATGGAGGCTGCATATATGGCGAATCTGCTAGAGTTGCTCTAGTAGTTAATACTCTCTGTTGTTCCAATTTCCAAAGTGTATTTGTTTAAAGAACTAATTTTAAAGTGTATTTGTGTTTTCCCTTTAATTGTTGATTCTACCCCTGCTACCAGTTTGGATGTTACATTATAGAGAAAAATGGATTGTATCGAACACGGCTATTCTTAGTTCGAGCTTAAATAATACCAGGTGAACAGTAAAATTATAAAAAATGGAAGAAATAAATTCATAAAATTCTGATTATTATTTTTTAGCAAAGATTGACAAATGCTCCGAGTGCTTACAAAGTTTAGTCGTTGCAAAAAATATTAATGCTCCAATAATGCCATTTTGAAAAGCATTATTTGCTGCTGATTTTTTCATGACTTCTAAGAATGTCATCGAAACTTTACAAGCACTCAAAACATTTGTCATTTGAATTTGTTTTGATTTTTTATCGAGCTCATTTACAATGGAAGCTTCACCATAGTGCTGCCCCATGATCCACGTACTTAGAATTGTGCCGGGCAGTTGTTAAATTTTTCATCCACCCAATGCATCCATTGCCTCACTGGGCCCACACTTTTCCTCAGCCCAATTTTTCTCCAATCTCGCATACGCACCCATCTCCTTGCTTTCCCCTACCTTTTGTGCTTTTACCAGGGAAGAACCCGGTTCCTCTGCAAGAGCTCACTTTACTTTTAGAGCAGCAGGTTGAGCTGATTTGGCGCATCAAAGCTGACGTAGAGGGCTGGGGCAGCCGTCCAGGATGAAGCATTGGCCATGCCCTTATGCTCGGGAGCGGTTGGGGACTTTACGATCGTACTCTCTTCCCCGAACGAAGCTTTCGCTGCTATTTTCAAAAACAAAAGAATCTTTCGCTGCTGATTGCTACCCAATCTCTCCTCTCTCTTCCGATCCTTTTTTTGGCACAAAGCCTCTACCGATCGTAGCTCTCTAGATCGGCGGCTCTCTTTCTCTCTCTCTCTCTCTCCCGATTACATATGGTATTTATCTTATATGAGGATACTAAATAAATTCAAGATATCAAAACCCAGGAACCAATCAATGTAAATAAATATAGAGTCCCGATAACTGCCACACGTGTGGTGTATCGAGTAGTTGTGCCACACGCCTCGTGTGGCATGGACAGCAACCAGCCCACACATCTACGTGTGGGCAAAACAACTAATGCCCACACATATCTTTTTTTCCCTCCTGAACCCTCTCACACGCGTGCGTGTGGGCGAAGTTGATAATGCCCACACGCCTGTATGTCAGGCCTTGTACCCTTCTGGTCCCGCACGCGACGCGTGACGCCCACCGCGCGCCCGCAGTTGCCATGGTCCAGACCCTCGTCCATATTCGTTTATCTGCGGTTGCCATGTCGCTGAACTACGGTTGCCATGTCGGACAACTGCAGTTGCCATGGTTGCTCAACTGCAGTTGCCATGTATGGTCTGATCTAATGTAGTTGCCATGATTTCATAACTTTAGGAGTTGCCACATACTAACACTAGGCGGTTGAGAGAGTTGTCATGTGCTCACAAGCATGCTAGGGCAGTTGCCATGTCAAAAGGAAGAGTTGCCATCTGCTTACGTGCACGTTAGGGCAGTTGCCATGTACGTGCACGTTGGGGCAGTTGCCATGTACCATGCAAAAACACATGGCAACTCGGTAAAAGACAGTTGCCATCTGCTTACGTGCATACTAGGCAGTTGTCGTGTACCCTGCAAAAACACATGGCAACTCGGATAAAAAAAAAGAGTTGCCACCTGCTTATAAAGCACACTACAGGCAGTTGCCATATGCGCTGCAAAAACACATGGCAACTAGCAGCTTACGTGTGGGAGAGGAGACGGGCGTGTGGGTGAGATGGCAAATGCCCACACACCAGCCCTTGTGCGTGACTGGAAACTGGTGTGTGGGTGACCTGCTAAACGCCCACACACCTGCCCCTCCGTGTGGTAAAATGGATGTGTGGACGAACTATGTCACACACCACACACACGCCTTGTCCTACGTGGCACAGAAAATCAGCCAGATTGTGTCAAGATTCGTGCATATAGTACTGGACGGTGATGGATGCGTGTGGTCGAGATGGTCAACGCCCACACATGTGGGCGTTAACATTTCCGTAAATATATTAACACGACATACTTGGGTATACGAAAGTGTGTCACCGGAAGGATATGATACTTGTTCATTCGAAATCCAAGAGAATCAATGTGGTAAGGAATAGAAAGGCAATAAATGATCCTCAAAAACTTGTCAGCTCGTCTATATAAACAGCACAGCACGAGAAGCATACGGAAATAAAATTAGGGAAATAGCACAACAAACCCATTGAAAGATTTCAAGAGGGGAAAAGAGTCGCAATCCTTCTCCCCATGGCGCTCCTCAAGAACAACACGAGGGTTTTGTGTTTGGCAGCTCTTCTGTTGATGATATCCACCAGCTTCTTGTCGTGTGATGCATCCTACGGGATCACAGGTATATTCTTTTTGCTATATTCACATTCATGTATGGTTTATACAATCGTTTTAAACATGGGTCCCGATAACTGCCACACGTGTGGTGTATCGGGTAGTTGTGCCACATGCCTCGTGTGGCATGGACAGCAACCAGCCCACAAATCTACGTGTGGGCAAAACAACTAATGCCCACACACATCTTTTTTTCCCTCCTGAACCCTCTCACACGCGTGCGTGTGGGCGAAGTTGATAATGCCCACACGCCTGTATGTCAGGCCTTGTATCCTTCTGGTCCCGCACGCGACGCGAGACGCCCACCGCGCGCCCGCAGTTGCCATGGTCCAGACCCTCGTCCATATTCGTTTATCTGCGGTTGCCATGTCGCTGAACTACGGTTGCCATGTCGGACAACTGCAGTTGCCATGGTTGCTCAACTGCAGTTGCCATGTATGGTCTGATCTAATGTAGTTGCCATGATTTCATAACTTTAGGAGTTGCCACATACTAACACTAGGCGGTTGAGAGAGTTGTCATGTGCTCACAAGCATGCTAGGGCAGTTGCCATGTCAAAAGGAAGAGTTGTCATCTGCTTACGTGCACGTTAGGGCAGTTGCCATGTACGTGCATGTTGGGGCAGTTGCCATGTACCATGCAAAAACACATGGCAACTCGGTAAAAGACAGTTACCATCTGCTTCCGTGCATACTAGGCAGTTGCCGTGTACCCTGCAAAAACACATGGCAACTCGGGTAAAAAAAAGAGAGTTGCCACCTGCTTATAAAGCACACTACAGGCAGTTGCCATATGCGCTGCAAAAACACATGGCAACTAGCAGCTTACGTGTGGGAGAGGAGACGGGCGTGTGGGTGAGATGGCAAATGCCCACACACCAGCCCTTGTGCGTGACTGGAAACTGGTGTGTGGGTGACCTGCTAAACGCCCACACACCGGCCCCTCCGTGTGGTAAAACGGATGTGTGGGCGATCTATGTCACACACCACACACACGCCTTGTCCTACGTGGCACAGAAAATCAGTCAGATTGTGTCAAGATTCGTGCATATAGTACTGGACGGTGATGGATGCGTGTGGTCGAGATGGTCAACGCCCACACGTGTGGGCGTTAACATTTCCGTTAAACATTATTGGATAATCAAACAAATACAAGTGATTATGTATTTATGTTATGTCTTCCATATATACTTACAACTTTGGCCGTGGCTTATCATATATGCTTGGGCGTGCAGATGGAGGAGGTCGCAAGTTTTGTGTGGATTGGGATGGATACTGCAAGGACCCGGTGAATGGAAAACCTAGTCAGTGTCAGATTTACTGCAGAGATGCCGGTTATGTCTTGGCGAAAGGCAAATGTGAGCCTATTAATGGAGCCCCCAACGACATGTGCTGCTGCTACAAGTGAATGGCATGGAAATGGCACTTGTGTGTAAATCCACGGAAGAAAAGATCAATAATAAAGAGGGCACTACTTGATCTATACGTATCATCGGACAAACTCCACTGGTCTGTTAGAAATATAAACTTAGGCTGAGCAAACTTTTCAATTTGTTGTTTTTTTCCGATGTTTGACTCAAAAGAAACTCCTCAGTAAAAAATATATAGAAGTGTATAGATCACTACTTTACTTAATAGAAGGGAGTACAATATTAACAACATTGTGTTTTCATTATCGTGATATTTTACTTCCACGTGACTAAATTTTGCTTCCATCTAATTCTGTCAATAACTGGTATAGTCCTCCCCTAACCCTAGGCAACTAGGGCAAACTCTCCTCTCCAAACTTCACTGGCGAGACCGTGGATTCACCTTCCCTCCGCTTGCCACTCCGGCGGCAGGTGGTGTGGGGAGGAGAATTTCGGTGCCTCTGCTTTGGTTAGTAGTTTAGGTTAGAGTTTTTAGTCCTCACACGTGCGGTGCTGGGGAGGGGGGATTGGTGCTTCTTTGAATTTGTCTTCTGGGCTTTTATCCTCCTCGAATTCATTCGTCTGGACGTAGTCGACATGGAGCTAGCACGAAGAGGTGAGTGAACGAGAGAGGTCGAAGGAGCTGGCATGAAGAGGTGAGTGAAGGAGAGAGGTAGGGGGAGCTGCACACTGCGTCACGGTGGTCGGGAGGACATGAGCGGAGGGGTGAGAAAAGGAGAGAGGTAGGAGACGTCAGGCGTCAAAGAGAAAAGGATAAGGATAAGAGCATCTCCAACAGACGCGTTACATAAGCTACGCGCTGGAAAAGATGCCTATATAGCGCGCGCGACCAAAATCACCGCTTTGGCAGAAGCTGTAAAATAGAGTGTGCACAAAAACGAAACCGTAACTTTAGCGCACGCGGGCTGCGGGGCTGCAGATTTGGGGGCGCCGGCTTGTGTGCGGGGCTGCTGCATGTGGGGCCGCGGGGTTGGGCGCTGTGTTTTTGTGCGTTTGGCAAACCTTCCGCACGCAAAAACACTATTTTAGCATTGTAAAACTTTGTTAACGCGCCCCACTACCGCGTGTCTGTTTTTTTTTGAGAAATTTTCATTCCAATTACAAATCAGTACAAAGTAGTTGACTCTTACAAGCACATTGAAACACAAACACAAAGGACCATGAACACCTAGAGTACCCTAAGACAACCATAACATAAGAAGATCTCCGGAGCCCTGTGTCATCATCCCTGAATCTTGAGAGAAGACCCCTGCAGCAGAAGGATCTGCAACCAGTCGCAAACAGTCATCATCTTCGACCACGGTACAATTGCCGCCATGCTGCTTCCTCCTTTTTTGACACCAGCGCTGAGAGGGCATGGACATCAATCCAACACACCTGCAACAGTCGTATCCATCTTTGGCTTTGAGTACCATGAAAAGTGTCCCTTCCGAAAGGAAGAGAACTCGAGTCATCCGACCGGTCCAGCACCGCGGCCGGGCCATCCGCCCGGACAAAGCAGGATCTCCCACCAGCATCAGTGCAGAGGAAGGAGAAGAACAGCAGCAGCAAATCATACCAACAAGGAAGAAGAAAGGTCTTCGTCTCCCCTGCATCCATCGTGTTGGAAATATGCCCTAGAGGCAATAATAAAAGGATTATTATTATATTTCCTTGTTCATGATAATTGTCTTTTATTCATGCTATAATTGTATTATCCAGAAATCGTAATACACGTGTGAATACATAGACCACAATACGTCCCTAGTAAGCCTCTAGTTGACTAGCTCGTTGGTCAACAGATAGTCATGGTTTCCTGACTATGAACATTAGATGTCATTGACAACGGGATCACATCATTAGGAGAATGATGTGATGGACAAGACCCATTCCTAAGCATAGCACAAGATCGTGTAGTTCGTTTTGCTAGAGCTTTTCCAATGTCAAGTATCTCTTCCTTAGACCATGAGATCATGTAACTCCCGGATACCGTAGGAGTGCTTTGGGTGTACCAAACGTCACAACGTAACTGGGTGACTATAAAGGTGCACTACAGGTATCTCCGAAAGTGTCTGTTGGGTTGACACGGATCGAGACTAGGATTTGTCACTCAGTATAACGGAGAGGTATCACTGGGCCCACTCGGTAGTGCATCATCATAATGAGCTCAAAGTGACCAAGTGTCTGGTCACGGGATCATGCATTACGGTACGAGTAAAGTGACTTGCCGGTAACGAGATTGAACAAGGTATTGGGATACCGACGATCGAATCTCGGGCAAGTAACATACCGTTTGACAAAGGGAATAGTGTACGGGGTTGCTTGAATCCTCGACATCGTGGTTCATCTGATGAGATAATCGAGGAGTATATGGGAGCCAACATGGGTATCCAGATCCCGTTGTTGGTTATTGACCCGAGAGCCGTCTCGGTCATGTCTGCATGTCTCTCGAACCCGTAGGGTCTACACACTTAAGGTTCGGTGACGCTAGGGTTGTATGAATATGAGTATGCAGCAAACCAAATGTTGTTCGATGTCCCGAATGAGATCCCGGACGTCATGAGGAGTTCCAGAATGGTCCGGAGGTAAAGAAAACTATATAGTAAGTGCTGTTTCGGCCATCGGGAAAGTTTTGGGGTCACCCGGTATTGTATCGGGACCACCGGAAGGGTCCCGGGGGTCCACCGGGTGGGGCCACCTATCTCGGAGGGCCCCGTGGGCTGAAGTGGGAGGGGAACCAGCCCCTAGTGGGCTGGTGCGCCCCTCCTTGGCCCCCCCTGCGCCTAGGGTTGGAAACCCTAGGTGGGGGGCGCACCACTTGCCTTGGGGGGCACTCCACCCCCCTGGCCGCCGCCCCCCTTGGGAGATTGCATCTCCCAGGGCCAGCGCCCCCCCCCTGGGGGCCTATATAAAGGAGGGCAGGGGGAGGGCAGCCGCAACACAGTCTTGGCGCCTCCCTCCCCCTGCTACACCTCGTCCTCCTCCCGCAGCAGCTTGGCGAAGCCATGCCGGAGTTCTGCTGCATCCACCACCACGCCGTCGTGCTGCTGGATCATCATCAACCTCTCCTTCCCCTTGCTAGATCAAGACGGAGGAGACGTCACGCTGACCGTACGTGTGTTGAACACGGAGGTGCCGTCCGTTCGGCGCTAGGATCTCCGGTGATAGGATCACGACGAGAACGACTACTTCAACCCCGTTCTTTTGAATGCTTCCGCTCGCGATCTACAAAGTGGTATGTAGATGCATCTCTCCTTTCACTCGTTTCTTAGATGAACTCATAGATGGATCTTGGTGAAACTGTAGGAAAAAATTTATTTTCTGCAACGTTCCCCAATAGTGGTATCAAAGCTAGGTCTATGCGTAGTTCTCTATTGCATGAGTAGAACACAATTTTGTTGTGGGCGTAGATCTTGTCAACTTGCTTGCCGCTACTAGTCTTTTCTTGCTTCAGCGGTATTGTGGGATGAAGCGGCCCGGACTGACCTTACACGTACGCTTACGTGAGACAGGTTCCACCGACTGACATGCACTAGTTGCATAAGGTGGCTAGCGGGTGTCTGTCTCTCCTACTTTAGTTGGAGCGGATTAGATGAAAAGGGTCCTTATGAAGGGTAAATAGAAGTTGACAAAATCACGTTGTGGTTATTCGTAGGTAAGAAAACGTTCTTGCTAGAACCCAATTGCAGCCACGTAAAAGATGCAACAACAATTAGAGGACGTCTAACTTGTTTTTGCAGCAATTGTCATGTGATGTGATATGGCCAGAAGTTGTGATGAATGATGAATGATATATTGTGATGTATGAGATCATGTTCTTGTAATAGGAATCACGACTTGCATGTCGATGAGTATGACAACCGGCAGGAGCCATAGGAGTTGTCTTTATTTTTTGTATGACCTGCGTGTCATTGAAGAACGCCATGTAAATTACTTTACTTTATTGCTAAACGCATTAGCCATAGAAGTAGAAGTAGTCGTTGGCGTGACAACTTCATGAAGACACAATGATGGAGATCATGATGATGGAGATCATGGTGTCATGCCGGTGCCGAAGATGGAGATCGAAGGAGCTATATGATATTGGCCATATCATGTCACTACTATATATAATTGCATGTGATGTTTATTATGTTTTATGCATCTTGTTTACTTAGAACGGCGGTAGTAAATAAGATGATCCCTTATAATAATTTCAAGAAAGTGTTCCCCCTAACTGTGCACCATTGCTAAAGTTCGTCGTTTCGAAGCACCACATGATGATCGGGTGTGATAGATCCTTACGTTCACATACAACGGGTGTAAGACAGATTTACACATGCAGAACACTTAGGGTTAACTTGACGAGCCTAGCATGTACAGACATGGCCTCGGAACACAGAGACCGAAAGGTCGAACATGAGTCGTATGGACGATACGATCAACATGGAGATGTTCACCGATGATGACTAGTCCGTCTCACGTGATGATCGGACATGGCCTAGTCGACTCGGATCGTGTAACACTTAGATGACTAGAGGGATGTCTAATCTGAGTGGGAGTTCATTAAATAATTTGATTAAATGAACTTAATTATCATGAACTTAGTCTAAAACTTTTGCAAAATATGTCTTGTAGATCAAATGGCCAACGCTCATGTCAACATGAACTTCAACGCGTTCCTAGAGAAAACCAAGCTGAAAGATGATGGCAGCAACTATTCGGACTGGGTCCGGAACCTGAGGATCATCCTCATGGCAGCCAAGAAAGATTATGTCCTAGATGCACCGCTAGGTGAAGCACCCATCCCAGAGAACCAAGATGTTATGAACACTTGGCAATCACGTGCTGATGATTACTCCCTCGTTCAGTGCGGCATGCTTTACAGCTTAGAACGGGGGCTCCAAAAGCGTTTTGAGAAACATGGAGCATATGAGATGTTCGAGGAGCTGAAAATGGTTTTCCAAGCTCATGCCCGGGTCGAGAGATATGAAGTCTCCGACAAGTTCTATAGTTGTAAGATGGAGGAAAACAGTTCTGTCAGTGAGCACATACTCAAAATGTCTGGGTTGCACAACCGCCTGTCCCAGCTGGAGATCAACCTCCCGGACGAGGCGGTCATTGACAGAATCCTTCAGTCGCTCCCACCGAGCTACAAGAGCTTTGTGTTGAACTACAATATGCAGGGGATGGTGAAGACCATTCCTGAAGTATTTTCAATGCTGAAGTCAGCAGAGGTTGAAATCAAGAAAGAACATCAAGTGTTGATGGTCAATAAGACCACTAAGTTCAAGAAGGGCAAGGGTAAGAAGAACTTCAAGAAGGACGGCAAAGATGTTGCCGCGCCCGGTAAACCAGTTGCCGGGTAGAAGTCAAAGAATGGACCCAAGCCTCAGACTGAGTGCTTTTATTGCAAAGGGAAGGGTCACTGGAAGCGGAACTGCCCCAAATACTTAGCGGATAAGAAGGCCGACAACACTAAAGGTATATTTGATATACATGTAATTAATGTGTACCTTACCAGTACTCGTAGTAACTCCTGGGTATTTGATACCGGTGCCGTTGCTCATATTTGTAACTCACAGCAGGAGCTGCGGAATAAGCGGAGACTGGCGAAGGACGAGGTGACGATGCGCGTCGGGAATGGTTCCAAGGTCGATGTGATCGCCGTCGGCACGCTACCTCTACATTTACCCACGGGATTAGTTATGAACCTCAATAATTGTTATTTAGTGCCAAGTTTGAGCATGAACATTGTATCTGGATCTCGTTTAATACGAGATGGCTACTCATTTAAATCCGAGAATAATGGTTGTTCTATTTATATGAGATATATGTTTTATGGTCATGCCCCGATGGTCAATGGTCTATTCTTAATGAATCTCGAACGTAATATTACACATATTCATAGTGTGAATACCAAAAGATGTAAAGTTGATAACGATAGTCCCACATACTTGTGGCACTGCCGCCTTGGTCACATTGGTGTCAAGCGCATGAAGAAGCTCCATGCTGATGGACTTTTAGAGTCTCTCGGTTATGAATCATTTGACACGTGCGAACCATGCCTCATGGGTAAAATGACCAAGACTCCGTTCTCCGGAACAATGGAGCGAGCAACCAACTTATTGGAACTCATACATACCGATGTGTGCGGTCCAATGAGCGTTGAGGCTCGCGGAGGATATCGTTATGTTCTCACTCTCACTGATGACTTGAATAGATATGGGTATGTCTACTTGATGAAACACAAGTCTGAGACCTTTGAAAAGTTCAAGGAATTTCAGAATGAAGTAGAGAATCAACGTGACCGAAAGATAAAATTCTTACGATCGGATCGTGGAGGAGAATATTTAAGTCACGAATTTGGTACACACTTAAGAAAATGTGGAATCGTTTCACAACTCACGCCGCCTGGAACACCTCAGCGTAACAGTGTGTCCGAACGTCGTAATCGCACTCTATTGGATATGGTGCGATCTATGATGTCTCTTACCGATTTACCGCTATCATTTTGGGGATACGCTCTAGAGAGAGCTACATTCACTTTAAATAGGGCACCGTCTAAATCCGTCGAGACGACACCGTATGAATTGTGGTTTGGGAAGAAACCTAAGCTGTCGTTTCTAAAAGTTTGGGGATGCGATGCTTATGTCAAGAAACTTCAACCTGAAAAGCTCGAACCCAAGTCGGAAAAATGCGTCTTCATAGGATACCCTAAGGATACCCTAAGGAAACCATCGAGTTCTACCTTAGATCCGAAGGCAAGATCTTTGTTGCCAAGAACGGATCCTTTCTGGAAAAAGAGTTTCTCTTGAAAGGAGTAAGTGGGAGGAAAGTAGAACTCGATGAAGTACTAGCTCTTGAACCGGAAAGTAGTGCAGCTCAAGAAAATGTTCCTGTGGTGCCTACACCGACTGGGGAGGAAATTAATGATGATGATCAAGGTACTTCGGATCAAGTTGCTACTGAACTTCGTAAGTCCACAAGGACACGTTCCACACCAGAGTGGTATGGCAACCTTGTCCTGGAAATCATGTTGTTAGACAACGGTGAACCTTCGAACTATGAAGAAGCATTAGCGGGCCCAGATTCCAACAAATGGCTAGAAGCCATGCAATCCAAGATAGAATCCATGTATGAAAACAAAGTATGGACTTTGACTGACTTGCCCGATGATCGGCGAGCGATAGAAAACAAATGGATCTTTAAGAAGAAGACGGACGCGGATGGTAATGTCACCATCTATAAA
The DNA here is from genome assembly GCF_018294505.1 of Triticum aestivum. Taxonomy (NCBI): domain Eukaryota; kingdom Viridiplantae; phylum Streptophyta; class Magnoliopsida; order Poales; family Poaceae; genus Triticum; species Triticum aestivum. The sequence goes on from NC_057795.1 coordinate 588,170,786, forward strand.
ACTCGACTTGTCGCTAAGGGTTATCGGCAAGTTCAAGGGATTGACTACGATGAGACTTTCTCTCCCGTAGCGAAGCTTAAGTCCGTCCGAATCATGTTAGCAATTGCCGCATACTATGATTATGAGATGTGGCAGATGGACATCAAAATGGCATTCCTTAACGGTTATCTTAAGGAAGAGATGTATATGATGCAGCCGGAAGGTTTTGTCAATCCTAAGAATGCTAACAAAGTATGCAAGCTCCAGCGATCCATTTATGGGCTGGTGCAAGCATCTCGGAGTTGGAACATTCGCTTTGATGAGATGATCAAAGCGTTTGGGTTTATGCAGACTTATGGAGAAGCCTGCGTTTACAAGAAAGTGAGTGGGAGCTCTGTAGCATTTATCATATTATATGTAGATGACATACTTTTTATGGGAAATGATATAGAATTCTTGGACAACATTAAGGCCTACTTGAATAAGTGTTTTTCAATGAAGGACCTTGGAGAAGCTTCTTACATATTAGGCATCAAGATCTATAGGTATAGATCGAGACGCCTCATAGGTCTTTCACAAAGCACATACCTTGATAAGACTTTGAAGAAGTTCAAAATGGATCAGTCCAAGAAAGGGTTCTTGCCTGTACTGCAAGGTGTGAGATTGAGCTCGGCTCAATGCCCGACCACGGCAAAAGATAAAGAAGAGATTAGCGTCATCCCCTATGCCTCAGCCATAGGATCTATTATGTATGCCATGATGTGTACCAGACCCGATGTAAACCTTGCCGTAAGTTTGGTGGGAAGGTACCAAAGTAATCCCGGCAAGGAACACTGGACAGCGGTCAAGAATATCCTGAAGTACCTGAAAAGGACAAAGGACATGTTTCTCGTTTATGGAGGTGACAAAGAGCTCGTCGTAAAGGGTTACGTTGACGCTAGCTTCGACATAGATCTGGATGACTCTAAGTCACAAACCGGATACGTGTATATGTTGAATGGTGGAGCAGTAAGCTGGTGCAGCTGCAAGCAGAGCGTCGTGGCGGGATCTACATGTGAAGCGGAGTACATGGCAGCCTCGGAGGCAGCGCATGAAGCAATTTGGGTGAAGGAGTTTGAAAGATCGAGGATGTCGCCTAGAGGGGGGTGAATAGGCGCTTTAAAATAATTACGATTTAGGCTTGAACAAATGCGGAATAAACCTAACAGTTAATTTGTCAAGCACAAAACCTACAACAACTAGGCTCACCTATGTGCACCAACAACTTATGCTAAGCAAGATAAGCAACTATGTGATAGCAAGATATATGACAAAGAACAATATGGTTATCATAAAGTAAAGTGCATAAGTAAAGGGGCTCGGGTAAGAGATAACCGAGGCACGCGGAGACGATGATGTATCCCGAAGTTCACACCCTTGCGGATGCTAATCTCCGTTTGGAGCGGTGTGGAGGCACAATGCTCCCCAAGAAGCCACTAGGGCCACCGTAATCTCCTCACGTCCTCGCACAATGCAAGATGCCGTGATTCCACTAAGGGACCCTTGAAGGCGGTCACCGAACCCGTACAAATGGCAACCCTTGGGGGCGGTCACCGAACCCGTACACTTTGGCAACCCTTGGGGGCGGTCACCAGAACCCGAAAAATTGCTCGGGGCGATCTCCACAACCTAATTGGAGACCCCGACGCTTGCCCGGAGCTTTACACCATAATGATTGAGCTCCGAACACCACCAACCGACTAGGGCGCCCAAGCACCCAAGAGGAACAAGCTCAAGGGCACCAAGCACCCAAGAGTAATAAGCTTCTCAACTTGTAACTTCCATGTATCACCATGGAGAACTCAAACCGATGCACAAATGCAATGGCAAGGGCACATAGAGTGCCCAAGTCCTTCTCTCTCAAATCCCACCAAAGCAACTAATGCTAGGGAGGAAAATGAGAGGAAGAACAAGAAGGAGAACACCAAGAACTCCAAGAACTAGATCCAAGGGGTTCCCCTCACATAGAGGAGAAAGTGATTGGTGGAAATGTGGATCTAGATCTCCTCTCTCTTTTCCCCCAAAAACTAGCAAGAATCCATGGAGGGATTGAGAGATAGCAAGCTCGGAGAAGGTCAACAATGGGGGAAGAACACGAGCTCAAAAGGGTAAGATTCATTGGGGAAGAAGACCCCCTTTTATAGGTGGGGGAAAATCCAACCGTTATCCCACTCACCAGCCCCGCACAGAGCGGTACTACCGCTAGGGAAGGGCGGTACTACCGCTTCGGGCGGTACTACCGCTCAACCCAGCGGTACTGCCGCGCTGCCAGGGCCCTGACCCCAGGGCGGTACTACTGCCAGGGAAGAGCGGTACTACCGCTTAGGGCGGTACTACCGCTTCTACTGCCGCCCTTAGTGCCGCAAAACCCGACACGAAAAACTTCGTTTGAGAATCGAGGCGGAAGTAGCCCAGACGCACAGCGGTACTACGGCCGAAAAACCCCAAGCGGTACTACCGCTCTGAGAGCGGTACTACCGCTGGGGAGCTTCGGCGGTACTACCGTTGTGGACCGCGGTACTACCGCTGGCGCCAGCCTTAAGCCACTACCGCTAAAACAAAGAATACTCGAAGGAAACCAGAACTGCCATAACTTCTGCAGATGAGCTCCGAATTGAGCAAACTCAAGCTTGTTGGATAGAGCAAGACGAGTAGCATCAAAACAGTGACCTCCAACCGAGGAGTGAGACCTCCAACCGAGAAGAACCGGCATACCCTCCAACATCGAAAACATCATAGAAGATGCATGAGAACTCCGTTTCGATGAACTCGAGCTTGTCATGAAAATGACCATAAGCTCCAAATCTCACAAGGAGAAGAACCAAACAAGAACCAAAAAGATGATGCAAGGATGCAATGGTTTGAGCTCTCTACGAACGATACGATCAAGCAACTCATCGAGAGCCCCCCTTGATAGTACGACAATCAATCCTATAACCCGGTCTCCCACAACTACCGTGAGACCGGCAAAATAGAAAACCTATCAAGGGCAAACCTTTGCCTTGCACATGATCCACTTGAGCTAGATGATGACGATCTTCTCCTCCTCAAGATGGACCACCTTTCTTGATTGCTTTGGCTCGATGAAGACTAGAGATTGCTCCCCCATACTCCACTATGGGTGAGCCACTCTTCTGCACATCTTCACAAGTCCATTGTCGCCACAATGGACGGCAAGCTTCAAGCATATGATCTCTTCGTGATGATCCTACTTGAACTTGCACACCGCAACCTAACCCCACAAAGAACTCTCACGAAGACCATGGGTTAGTACACAAAGCGTAATTGACCATGCTTACCATACCATGGGATCACTTGATCCCTCTCGGTACATCTTCTATGCTTTGTGTGTTGATCAACTTGATTCATTCTTTGACTTAGTCTTGATCAACCCTGAATCTTTCCAACTCTCTTCATTTGGATGATGTCTTGAAGGTAAACATGAATGATCACACAATCTTCTTCTTCAAGACATGCTTGCAATAAGCTCAACACTCACATGACCAATCTTTGAATAATTCCTTAATAGCACCTTGGTCAACTCATAAACTCCTTGAAACCAACACATGGAATTCAAGAAAAGCCTATGGACAGATCCTTCAAATATAACTCAAGACAACCATTAGTCCATAGAGATTGTTATCAATTACCAAAACCAAACATGGGGGCACCGCATGTTCTTTCAGAGTTCATCACCGACCTAGGAGTCATACCCAATGCGTCGGGGCCGATCAAACTCTTCTGTGACAACACTGGAGCTATTGCCCTTGCCAAGGAGCCCAGGTTTCACAAGAAGACCAGGCACATCAAGCGTCGTTTCAACTCCATCCGTGAAAATGTTCAAGATGGAGACATAGATATTTGCAAAGTACATACGGATCTGAATGTCGCAGATCCGTTGAGTAAACCTCTCTCGCGAGCAAAACATGATCAACACCAGAACTCTATGGGTGTTCGATTCATCACAATGTAACTAGATTATTGACTCTAGTGCAAGTGGGAGACTGTTGGAAATATGCCCTAGAGGCAATAATAAAAGGATTATTATTATATTTCCTTGTTCATGATAATTTTCTATTATTCATGCTATAATTGTATTATCCGGAAATCGTAATACACGTGTGAATACATAGACCACAATACGTCCCTAGTAAGCCTCTAGCTGACTAGCTCGTTGGTCAATAGATAGTCATGGTTTCCTGACTATGGACATTAGATGTCATTGACAACGGGATCACATCATTAGGAGAATGATGTGATGGACAAGACCCACTCCTAAGCATAGCACAAGATCGTGTAGTTCGTTTTGCTAGAGCTTTTCCAGGGTCAAGTATCTCTTCCTTAGACCATGAGATGGTGTAACTCCCGGATACCGTAGGAGTGCTTTGGGTGTACCAAACGTCACAACGTAACTGGGTGACTATAAAGGTGCACTACAGGTATCTCCGAAAGTGTCTGTTGGGTTGACACGGATCGAGACTGGGATTTGTCACTCCGTATAACGGAGAGGTATCACTAGGCCCACTCGGTAGTGCATCATCATAATGAGCTCAAAGTGACCAAGTGTCTGGTCACAGGATCATGCATTACGGTACGAGTAAAGTGACTTGCCGGTAACGAGATTGAACAAGGTATTGGGATACCGACGATCGAATCTCGAGCAAGTAACATACCGTCTGACAAAGGGAATAGTGTACGGGGTTGCTTGAATCCTCGACATCGTGGTTCATCCGATGAGATCATCGAGGAGTATGTGGGAGCCAACATGGGTATCCAGATCCCATTGTTGGTTATTGACCGGAGAGTCGTCTCGGTCATGTCTGCATGTCTCCCGAACCCGTAGGGTCTACACACTTAAGGTTCGGTGACGCTAGGGTTGTATGAATATGAGTATGCAGCAAACCGAATGTTGTTCGGAGTCCCGGATGAGATCCCGGACATCACGAGGAGTTCCGGAATGGTCCGGAGGTAAAGAAAACTATATAGGAAGTGCTGTTTCGGCCATCGGAAAAGTTTCGGGTGAAGGAAATACGCCCTAGAGGCAATAATATAGTTATTATTTATTTCCTCATATCATGATAAATGTTTATTATTCATGCTAGAATTGTATTAACCGGAAACATGATACATGTGTGAATACATAGACAAACATATAGTCACTAGTATGCCTCTACTTGACTAGCTCATTAATCAAAGATGGTTATGTTTCCTAACCATAGACATGTGTTGTCATTTGATTAATGGGATCACATCATTAGAAGAATGATGTGATTTACATGACCCATTCCGTTAGCCTAGCACTTGATCGTTTAGTATATTGCTATTGCTTTCTTCATGACTTATATATGTTCCTGTAACTATGAGAAATATGCAACTCCCATTTACCGGAGAAACACTTTGGGTACTACCAAACGTCACAACGTAACTGGGTGATTATAAAGGAATACTACAGGTGTCTCCGAAGGTACATGTTGAGTTGGCGTATTTCGAGATTAGGTTTTGTCACTCCGATTGTCGGAGAGGTATCTCTGGGCCCTCTCGGTAATGCACATCTTTATAAGCCTTGCAAGCAATGTGACCAAATGAGTTGGTTACGGAATGATGCATTACGGAACGAGTAAAGAGACTTGCCGGTAACGAGATTGAACTAGGTATTGGATACCGACGATCAAATCTCGGGCAAGTAACATACCGATGACAAAGGGAACAATGTATGTTGTTATGCGGTTTGACCGATAAAGATCTTCGTAGAATATGTAGGAACCAATATGGGCATCCAGGTTCCGCTATTGGTTATTGACCAAGAATAGTTCTAGGTCATGTCTACATAGTTCTCGAACCCGTAGGGTCCACACGCTTAACGTTACGATGACAGTTTTATTGTGAGCTTATAAGTTTTGATGTACTGAAGTTTGTTTGGAGTCCCGAATGTGATCACAGACGTAACGAGGAGTCTCGAAATGGTCGAGACATAAAGATCGATATATTGGAAGCCTATATTTGGACATCGGAATCGTTCCGGGTGAAATCGGCATTTTACCGGAGCACCGGGGGGTTACCGGAACCCCCCCGGGGGGTTATTGGGCCTACATGGGCCTCGAAGGAGAAGAGGGAAGGAGGCAGGAGGGGGCCGCGCGCCCCTCCCCTTCCTAGTCCGAATAGGACAAGGGAAGGGGGGCGGCGCCCCCCCTTTCCTTCCCCTCTTCCTCCTCTTTCCCCCCTTCTCCTATTCCAACTAGGAAAGAAGGGAGTCCTACTCCCGGTGGGAGTAGGACTCCCCCCTTGGCGCGCCCTCCTTGGCCGGCCGCCTCCTCCCCCCTGGCTCCTTTATATACGGGGGCGGGAGGCACCCCATGGACACACAAGTTGATCTACGGATCGTTCCTTAGCCGTGTGCGGTGCCCCCTCCACCATATTCCACCTCGGTCATATCGTCGTGGAGTTTAGGCGAAGCCCTGCGCCGGTAGAGCATCATCATCGTCACCACGTCGTCGTGCTGACGGAACTCATCCCCGAAGCTTTGCTGGATCGGAGCCCGGGGATCGTCATCGAGCTGAACGTGTGCTGAACTCGGAGGTGTCGTACGTTCGGTACTTGGATCGGTCGGATCATGAAGACGTACGACTACATCAACCGCGTTGTGCTAACGCTTCCGCTTACGGTCTACGAGGGTACGTGGACAACACTCTCCCCTCTCGTTGCTATGCCATCACCATGATCTTGCGTGTGCGTAGGAATTTTTTTGAAATTACTATGTTCCCCAATAGTGGTATCAGAGCCAGGTTTTATGCGTTGATGTTATATGCACGAGTAGAACACAAGTGAGTTGTGGGCGATACAAGTCATACTGCTTATCAGCATGTCATACTTTGGTTCGGCGGTATTGTGAGATGAAGCGGGCCGGATAGACATTACGTGTACGCTTACGCGAGACTGGTTTCACCGTTGCGAGCACTCGTGCTTAAAGGTGGCTGGCGGGTGTCTGTCTCTCTCACTTTAGCTAAATCGAGTGTGGCTACGCCCGGTCCTTGAGAAGGTTAAAACAGCACCAACTTGACGAACTATCGTTGTGGTTTTTATGCGTAGGTAAGAACGGTTCTTGCTAAAGCCCGTAGCAGCCACGTAAAATTTGCAACAACAAAGTAGAGGACGTCTAACTTGTTTTTGCAAGGCATGTTGTGATGTGATATGGTCAAGACGTGATGCTATATTTTATTGTATGAGATGATCATGTTTTGTAACCGAAGTTATCGGCAACTGGCAGGAGCCATATGGTTGTCGCTTTATTGTATGGAATGCAAACGCCCTGTAATTGCTTTACTTTATCTCTAAGCGGTAGCGATAGTCGTAGAAGCAATAGATGGCGTAATGACAACGATGCTACGATGGAGATCAAGGTGTCGCGCCGGTGACGATGGTGATCACGACGGTGCTTCGAAGATGGAGATCAAAAGCACAAGATGATGATGGCCATATCATATCACTTATATTGATTGCATGTGATGTTTATCCTTTATGCATCTTATCTTGCTTTGATTGACGGTAGCATTTTAAGATGATCTCTCACTAATAATCAAGAAGTGTTCTCCCTGAGTATGCACCGTTGCGAAAGTTCTTCGCGCTGAGACACCACGTGATGATCGGGTGTGATAGGCTCTACGTTCAACTACAACGGGTGCAAAACATTTGCACACACGGAATACTCAGGTCATACTTGACGATCCTAGCATATACAGATATGGCCTCGGAACACGGAGACCGAAAGGTCGAACGTGAATCATATAGTAGATATGATCAACATAGTGATGTTCATCATTGAAACTACTCCATCTCACGTGATGATCGGACATGGTTTAGTTGATTTGGATCACGTGATCACTTAGATGACTGGAGAGATGTCTGTCTAAGTGGGAGTTCTTAAGTAATATGATTAATTGAACTTAAATTTATCATGAACTTAGTACCTGATAGTATTTTGCTTGTCTATGTTTGTTTGTAGATAGATGGCTCGTGTTGTTGTTCCGTTGAATTTTAATGCGTTCCTTGAGAAAGCAAAGTTGAAAGATGATGGTAGCAATTACACGGACTGGGTCCGTAACCTGAGGATTATCCTCATTGCTGCACAGAAAAGTTACGTCCTGGAAGCACCGCTGGGTGCCAGGCCTACTGCTGATGCAACTGACGACGTTAAGAACGTCTGGCAGAGCAAAGCTGATGACTACTCGATAGTTTAGTGTGCCATGCTTTACGGCTTAGAACTGGGTCTTCAACGATGTTTTGAACGTCATGGAGCATATGAGATGTTCCAGGAGTTGAAGTTAATATTTCAAGCAAATGCCCGGATTGAGAGATATGAAGTCTCCAATAAGTTCTATAGCTGCAAGATGGAGGAGAATAGTTCTATCAGTGAACACATACTCAAAATGTCTGGGTATAATAATCACTTGATTCAACTGGGAGTTAATCTTCCTGATGATAGTGTCATTGACAGAATTCTTCAATCACTGCCACCAAGCTACAAGAGCTTCGTGATGAACTATAATATGCAAGGGATGAACAAGACTATTCCCGAGCTCTTCGCGATGCTAAAAGCCGCGGAGGTAGAAATCAAGAAGGAGCATCAAATGTTGATGGTTAACAAGACCACCTATCGTGGATTTGTCACGGCAGATGTCCTAGTGAAAGGACTTAGTCGTGGATCCATCGCTACGGGTTTACTTGAAGGGGTTAAAGCGGACACAAAGACACGAGGGTTTTATACTAGTTCGGCCCCTTCGATAAAGGTAAAAGCCTACGTCTAGTTGTGATGGAATTGATGTGGTCTTGATGGCTAGGGAGCAAACAAGCTTCGCCTAGGCTCAAGTTGTTGTTGTCTGTCCTGAACCGCCGCCGGGTCGTCCCCTTATATACACGGGTGACGCCCGTCGGTCCATAGAGTCCCAACCGGTTCATACTCGTATTCCGGTTAGTATATATCTATTCCTAACTTACAATACAAGTCATACATCCGGCCGGTTTACGGCTACATGTTCTAACCGACTACAGGCCTTGGGCCTTCATCTGCTTATACCACTAATGAAGTTAACCCGGCCCAAGTAGACCGGTTTACGCCTAGTGGCAATATCCCCAACATTAGCCCCCAGATTGATTTGAAGTGGTTCATGTCAATCCTTCACACAATCTTGCATCTTGGATATCTTCTGGTAATTGGTAAACCTCCATGTCGTCATCATTTTTGGTTGCTGTAAACCAGCATGACGTCATCAGTTTTGGTTACTGTAAACCGGTATGACGTCATCATGAAATTTATAACGCCCTCTTAATAACAGCTCCTGGATCCGCGTGCTTGACCTAGCTCGGTTGCCTTATAAATAAGACCGAAGGGTCATTTCTTTCCTTTCCCCTTCGTCCTTTCTTCTTCTTCTTCCTCACGTCGCCGGCTTTGGAGCTCCGCCACCACCGTCGACCTCTGCCTCGCCTCAGGCCGCTGCATCAACCTGAACGTACCAGAGTATTGCAGCACCTTCCCGCATCTTCTCCGTTCCCGGTAAGCTTTCTCCTCTTCTTAACCTAGATCCGTTCTTAGGGTTCCGTGTTCGTGCTGTGTTCATCACGCGCTCATATCTGTTCTCTGATCTTGAATGAATCCGTGAACTCTTGCTGTGTTTAGTAGCGATCCCTAAGCATCCGCTTGCAACTCCTCATCTAATCCCATAGATCTCCCACACATATCCGCTCAATGGTTCACTTCTGTTTCCGCCTTACTCTTCGAAATATTTCCTGTTTTGTGAGCTTGCTGTAGATCCGCGGCTGTAACAAGATTTTGTGAAACTTGTTTCTGCATACATAGTTATCCATAGCTTCAATTGCTTCTGACGCCTAGGTCAGGCGGTTTAACTTTACCATAGAAAAACTGCTAAACCGGTATATATCATTAGTCCCCTGGTTGAACCGCCAGAATCCATTTGACGCCGCATTGTAGAAAACCGGTTTATAGGTACGGCCGCCGGTTTATCATAGTTAGATTAACACCTTTTTATCCGGCATGTCCTTGAACCGGATTACCTATTTCTTGTAGATCTCATCATGGCCAAACAAGTGTATGAGTGCAACTAGGTTCCCTCTCGTGTCACAGAATCATAGTTGGACGATCTAGTCCTGATCGGCGCTTTGGATAGTAAAGATACGATCCACTGGAGGGTTCCTGGAGATGAATGTCCTCCCATGCCCCAGGAAGGAGAGGTCGTGGTCTTCGCAGATCATATGGCCCGGGGTTTCAAACCGCCCAGCTCTAAATTTTATCGGGATGTGTTAGCCAACTTTCAACTCCGTCCACAGGATATTGGCCCCAACTCCGTCACCAATCTATGTCACTTTCAAGTACTTTCTGAGGCATACCTTCAAGATGAGCCTTCAGTCGAGTTATTTAGAGATCTCTTTCATTTGAACCGCCGCACTGAATTCACCGACGGTCCTAATACCGAACTGGGCGGTATGGCCATTCAGAAGAGGAAGGAAATCACCTATCCCCACGTCAAACTCCATACTCACCCCAAGGAGTGGAACGCAACTTGGTTTTATTGCAAGGATACCTCCCCTGACAATGAAAATCCCTTGCCTGGCTTCTGTCCGGAACGGCTCAGCAACACTCACCCTTTTCCACAAAGGCTAAGCGCCAAGGAGAGAATTAAATATGCTCCTCAACTGTCCAAGCTCCGGGCCTTCATGGCCAACGGTTTAACAGGAATAGACCTTCCACGCTGCTGGATATCATGGAGCATTCTGCCCCTAAGCCGGCGCCCCGGTTTGATGTGCACGTACACTGGCAGCGTTGATGACCCACTCTGACATATCAAAATTCAAATCTCCGACGATGAAGTCACCGAATCTGTAAAGAAGATGTTGAATGAACCGGAGCACCTCTGTGCTCAAACCGGTCTGCTTCCTTACTGCACCACCAACGAACCGCCAGCGGTAAGATTTTAATTGCTCTATTATTGAACCTGTTACTGCTTTATCTGCCTGACCTTTAATTATTGCTGACTCAGAGTGATAATCCGTTTTGGAGCAAGAAGCTTTCGCAAGATAAAACGGAGAAGGTAGGGCGGCCAACCCGGCCCAAGACCAAGGTTATCAAGAAACCAGCTCGTAAGAGAAAAACCACCGCTTCATCTGACCCAGCCATTGATGATGATGTGGGTAATCCGGATCTTGAGGTAGAACTTGATTCACTTGGCTTGCTTTTTACACGCCTTATTGATGATGATGCTTGTCAGGATGACGCTGAAGCCAGCAATGCGGGATTCGTTGAGGTAACCATTCTCTCTTCTGATTCAGAAATCTTGCCTTTGCCAAAATTTCGTCGGGCAAACCGGAAAGTTAAATTTTCTCATCCTCTTGCTTATCTGGATTCCCAATTTCTTATGAAGACCCAGCAACACGAAGCTCGCCGCACAACCCGGCACAGTGGCCAGGTAGTTACCTCTGCCGGTTTACCGAACAGTCCGGTTCGAAAACGCCGCTCCGAGGTCTCCGACCTTTTTATTGATTTAAATCCTAAAAGAGGGTTTCTTCCGTCAACCTCTTAATCCATCCGACTCCGATTATCAGGTCACTTCTCATTCATCGTCTGGTGAATCGTCGGCCACTCAGCTACCACCTTTGAAAACAGTTGCTGGGTAAGTTAAACTAAACATATGCTTCCAGTATACCGCATAATGGCTTATGCTTTTCCTTGACTTTTTGTTTTTCTTTCAGGGCTAAACCGAAACCAAGCAAGAAGGCCCGCCTGGATAAAGCGGCTGAAGAAGATGTGGCCCCAGAACATGACCAAGCGCCGGATCGTGAAATGTTTACTTCTGAAGATATCCCCAATGATCCTCCTTTGCAAGACGACGTTATTCCCGAAGAAGGGCTTGTTAATACTCCAGCCTCTGCTGATCCCCCTGCCAGCTCCATCCAGATTGAGAAATCCCACACTCCTGCTGACCAAACGGCCGCGCCAACACAAACTGGCGAGTCCAAAGATGATGATGTTGTGATTACCGGTGTGGGCCGCTCTGAACCCGGGAATCCTGTCACCCTTACCAAGCATACCATCAAAGAGGATTTTTCCGCTTTGAACAAAGGAAAATGGGATGTTGAACTAGAGACATATGCTGCTCTGAGTGCCCAAGATCTTCACTCCGGCTATTTAAACCGGCTTTACACTAGCCGTGACTGTGAAGCTGGCCTGGTCAAAATGATGAGGGATAAATTTGAGGTAACTTACTTCTTTCCTTGCTGCCATTACCTCCATCCTTCTAGCCCCCAAGGGCCGGTTTGTAACGTTGGTCAAACTGGGACTTGATCCTGAACATTCTTGAAACCGATCGGTATAGCCCGCAAGAGCCGGTCTAACTTAGCATAAGTAAACCGGGGCTCCAATAGAAAACTGTCCTTAGAACATAACTTGATCAAATAGCCATTAGCCCCCAAGTGCCAAGTTGAATACTTGTATTGAGCTTGGGACTTTGTAATCGAGTAAAAAATTGAAGGTGCATTAGCCCCCAAGTGTCAGGCATATAACTTTGTTATGTGGTTGATACTTCAATTCCTTGGATCGCCTGTGCAAAGCTTAAACGCTGTCTGTGTGCAGGATGAGATGAAAATCAAGGAGGACCGGGTTGCCGATTTGTAGGAGGCCTTGAAAACCCAGTAGGCTGAAACAGATAAGGCAAAGCAAGAATTAACCAGCGCCTTGAGCACTGCTGAACGGCTGAAAGAAGGCTTCAAGAAAGAGCGGGCTAACTGGGCCACTGAGAAGGCCGGTTTAACCAAAAGAGCGGAAAATGCTGAAGCTGCCCTTAAACCGGTGGTGGATGAACTGACGGCCGTACAGCGGCAAATACACTCCATGACTGCTGCAATCTTTGGTAAGCTCCTTGTTACTTCTGTGATAATTTGAACCTGCTGTAGCATAAATCCGGTTTGAGACCATTCCAATCTTGTTGTAGGCACACGTATTGGGCACTTAGGAAATGATGTGCGGAAGAAATTGAAAGCTGCCTACACCTTGGTGGAACAATTGTATACCGGAGCCCAACGGATCATCACCACAGCTTCTCACAACAACCCGGCGCCCTCTTTAATCCAGGACACTCTTAGCAAGTTGTCAATGCTTCCAGCCCGGATTGAGGAGCTGAAAAAATCCGCTGCCCGAACCGGAGCCATCAATGCCTTAATCCGGGCAAAGGCATGGGTGCCAGATTTTGATCCTGTGGAAGCAGCTCAAGGCTATCCCAGCCTGAAAGAAGATGGCTCTGAATTCAACGAAGAGGATTTAAGGGCAATAAACCGTGCAGTGCGCCCTCTGGCTTGCCAGCTAGCTGAAGAGGCAGATTTGACGCATTATCAAGCGCAATATAACGAGCAAAACAAGCGAGTGCCTGCCCCAACTGTTGAAGTGGAGAATCTGATCCCTCCAATCCGTAAGCACACTTATGCTCCTGATATTGAACCGTCTTCCCTGATCCATGAAGAGGTTGTTTTCCAAACTTTAATGGGAATCGACTGGACCACTGTTGATTTCCAGCCAATGGGTAGAGACGAGGAAGCTGAAGCGGCGGAGGATGAGGAGCAGGCTTGAACCAGAAGCCGGTTTTGGAGAGCTGTTTGTGACATCTTCCGAAAAGAACAATGATCTTATTTGGGTACCGTGCTGCCTTGTAATAGGATAGTTAATGCTTTTAACTGGAATATGCCTTCGTGCATAAGTACTGAAGCTTTCGTTTGAAGAACTCCAATTCATATTTCCTGCAATCAGAAAAATTTGAACTGCCATGTTTGGGTATGAAGCTGGCTTAGCCAAGCCTGAAGCGGCGGTTTTATAAACCATTACCGTCAAAAAAAAGGGGGGAGAAGATAGCTCCCGTATAAACCGTACTGAATCAATACGAGCCCCCTTGTTACTCCATGATGTTAACAGGAAAAAGGTAAACCGGGCATATTCCTCCGGATTAAAGGGGAATCAAATCCATCGCCTAAATCGGAAAAAAGGTGTTTGTCGACATAAAAGAAATCCAACAAAAGCAAAGAATAAACAAACCATGAAAATAACATGGAAACAAAGGCAATGATAAAAACCGTTTGCAAAAATATGCTATACTGAGCTGATCAGATGGTATTACCATGGTCGGACAGGATCAAGGCCCCCAATAGGAGTGACAATGATTCAAGTCAGCCAGGTCCCCAAATGATTCGTGGCATATATGCCAGATCAAGAGGCGTGGCAATGGTTCGGGTTCGACCATGCCCCCAAGTGATTTTGTGGCCTTAGGCCGACCAAGAGGCATGACTGGTTCAGAATTGACCATGTCCCCAAATGATCTGGTGGCTGTCGCCTATCAAAGGGTGTCGCGTTGGTTCGGACACGACCAAGGCCCCCAGTGATATATAAAAAACAAATGTCAAGGGGTAAACCGGAGGCCGCTTTAAACAGAACCACTCCGTGTAACCTCGCATGATGAAAAAGACAGAGACCCCACTTTAGCTGAGGCTCCGGTTTGATATATCAAAGATAATATATACATTGTCATGATATGTACATAGATAGAGCCGATGGCTCAAGTATAGTAAGGCCGAAGATGAGCTATATTCCACGGCCTGTTGGTCTCCTCCTCTGATGTACGTGAGTCTTGATGCTCTCGAATATCAATCAGATAATACGACCCGTTGTGCAGATTCTTGCTGACCACGAAAGGTCCTTCCCAAGGTGGGGATAACTTGTGCATATCTGTCTGGTCCTGGTTTAGTCGAAGCACCAAATCTCCTTCTTGAAAAGTTCTGGTTCTAACCCGGCGACTGTGATAGCGACGAAGATCTTGTTGGTAAATCGCCGAACGGGCAGCCGCTAGATCACGCGCTTCGTCCAATAGGTCCAAAGCGTCTTGCCGTGCTGTCTCATTGCCCGCTTCAACATAAGCTGCCACACGAGGCGAATCGTGCCGGATATCACTAGGGAGAACTGCCTCTGCTCCATAGACCATAAAAAATGGTGTGTAACCTGTGGACCGGTTTGGTGTAGTATTGATACTCCAGAGCACAGATGGTAGCTCTTCAACCCAACATCCCGGCGTCCTTTGCAATGGGACCATAAGACGGGGTTTGATGCCTCGCAAAATCTCTTGATTAGCTCGTTCTGCCTGTCCATTGGACTGGGGGTGCGCTACCAATGACACGTCAAGTCGGATGTGCTCACGTTTACAGAACTCCTTCATAGCCCCCTTGGATAAATTGGTACCATTGTCAGTAATGATACTGTGCGGAAAGCCAAACCGGAAAATTACCTTTTTGATGAACTGCACCGCTGTTGCTGCATCGCACTTGCTGACAGGCTCCGCTTCAACCCACTTGGTAAATTTATCAACTGCTACCAAAAGGTGGGTTTTCTTATCCTTGGATCTTTTAAAAGGTCCAACCATATCCATCCCCCAAGTTGCAAACGGCCATGTTATTGGAATCATCCTTAATTCTTGAGCTGGCACATGCGCACGCCTTGAAAATTCCTGACATCCATCGCATCGTTTAACCAAGTCTTCCGCATCAACATGTGCTGTCAACCAGTAAAAACCATGACGAAACGCCTTTGCCACCAGAGACTTTGAACCGGCATGGTGTCCACAATCCCCTTCATGGATTTCCCTTAAGATTTCACAGCCTTCCTCAGGAGAAACACAACGTTGAAACGCCCCTGATACATTGCAACGATGCAATTCACCATTGAGAATCGTCATGGACTTGGATCGTCGGACTATCTGCCTTGCTAGAATTTCATCCTCTGGCAACTCCCCCCGGGTCATGTATGTAATATAAGGAACCGTCCAATCCGGAATAGCATGTAATGCTGCCACCAATTGAGCCTCCGGGTCAGGAATAGCCAAATCCGCTTCACCTGGGAACTGGACTGATGGATTGTGCAACACGTCCAAAAAGACATTAGGCGGGACCGGTTTGCGCTGAGAACCCAACCGGCTTAAAGCGTCTGCCGCTTCATTCTTCCGACGGTCCACATGATCCACTTGATAACCCTTGAAGCAACCTGCAATATTATCCACTTCCCGACGATATGCAGCCATGAGCGGGTCCTTAGAATCCCATGTGCCAGACACCTGTTGAGCCACAAGGTCCAAGTCACCGAAACACTTAACCCGGCTTAAGTTCATCTCTTTAGCCATCCGGAGTCCATGGAGCAAGGCTTCGTACTCAGCTGCATTGTTAGTACAAGGGAACATTAAGCGAAGAACATAACAGAACTTATCACCTCGTGGGGAAGTTAATACGACTCCAGCCCCCGAGCCTTCCAATTGCCTAGATCCATCAAAATGAATAGTCCAATATGTATGATCCGGCTTTTCCTCTGGCGCTTGTAATTCCGTCCAGTCATTGATGAAATCAACAAGTGCTTGAGACTTCACCGCCGTCCGAGGTACATACTTCAGTCCGTGTGGCCCAAGCTCTATAGCCCACTTGGCAATCCGGCCAGTCGCCTCCCGGTTCTGCATGATATCACCCAAGGGAGCTGAACTGACCACTGTGATGGGGTTGTTGGGTTTCGTAGTAATTTCAAAAAAATTCCTACGCACACGCAAGATCATGTGATGCATAGCAACGAGGGGGAGAGTATTGTCTACGTACCCAACGCAGACCGACTGCGGAAGCGATGACACGACATAGAGGAAGTAGTCGTATGTCTTCACGATCCAACCGATCAAGCACCGAAACTACGGCACCTCCGAGTTCGAGCACACTTTCAGCTCGATGACGATCCCCGGACTCCGATCCAGCAAAGTGTCGGGGAAGAGTTCCGTCAGCACGACGGCGTGGTGACGGTCTTGATGAACTACAGCAGCAGGGCTTCGCCTAAACTCCGCTACAGTATTATCGAGGAATATGGTGGCAGGGGGCACCGCACACGGCTAAGGAACAGATCACGTGGATCAACTTGTGTATCTAGAGGTGCCCCCTGCCCCTGTATATAAAGGATGGAGGAGGAAGAGGCCGGCCAAGGCAAAGGTGCGGCCAGGATAGGGAGTCCTACTAGGACTCCAAGTCCTAGTAGGAGTCCACCAAGAGGGGAGGAAGGGAGAAGGAATAGGAGGAGAAGGAGAGGTGGCCGGCCCCCTTTTCCCTAGTCCAATTCGGACCAAAGGGGAGGGGGGCGCAGCAGCCTTTTTCCTCTTCCCACTAAAGCCCATCAAGGCCCATTACTTCTCCCGTAACTACCCGGTACTCCGAAAAATACCCGAATCATCCGGAACCTTTCCGATGTCCGAATATAGTCGTCCAATATATCGATCTTTACGTCTCGACCATTTCGAGACTCCTCGTCATGTCCCCGATCTCATCCGGGACTCCGAACTCCTTCGGTACATCAAAACTCATAAACTCATAATATAACTGTCATCGTAACCTTAAGCGTGCGGACCCTACGGGTTCGAGAACAATGTAGACATGACCGAGACATGTCTCTGGTCAATAACCAATAGCGGGACCTGGATGCCCATATTGGCTCCTACATATTCTACGAAGATCTTTATCGGTCAGACCGCATAACAACATACGTTGTTCCCTTTGTCATCGGTATGTTACTTGCCCGAGATTCGATCGTCGGTATCCAATACCTAGTTCAATCTCGTTACCGGCAAGTCTCTTTACTCGTTCCGTAATACATCATCTCAAAACTAACATATTAGTTGTAATGCTTGCAAGGCTTATGTGATGTGTATTACCGAGAGGGCCCAGAGATACCTCTCCGACAATCGAAGTGAAAAATCCTAATCTCGAAATACGCCAACCCAACATCTACCTTTGGAGACACCTGTAATGCTCCTTTATAATCACCCAGTTACATTGTGACGTTTGGTAGCACCCAAAGTGTTCCTCCGGAAAACGGGAGTTGCATAATCTCATAGTCATAGGAACATGTATAAGTCATGAAGGAAGCAATAGCAACATACTAAACGATCGGGTGCTAAGCTAATGGAATGGGTCATGTCAATCAGATCATTCAACTAATGATGTGACCTCGTTAATCAAATAACAACTCTTTGTCCATGGTTAGGAAACATAACCATCTTTGATTAACGAGCTAGTCAAGTAGAGGCATACTAGTGACACTCTGTTTGTCTATGTATTCACACATGTATTATGTTTCCGGTTAATACAATTCTAGCATGAATAATAAACATTTATCATGTTATAAGGAAATAAATAATAACTTTATTATTGCCTCTAGGGCATATTTCCTTCAGTCTCCCACTTGCACTAGAGTCAATAATCTAGTTCACATCGCCATGTGATTTAACAGCAATAGTTCACATCACCATGTGATTAACACCCATAGTTCACATTGATATGTGATCAACACCCAAAAGGGTTTACTAGAGTCAGTAATCTAGTTCACATCACTATGTGATTAACACCCAAAGAGTACTAAGGTGTGATCATGTTTTGCTTGTGAGATAATTTTAGTCAACGGGTCTGTCACATTCAGATCCGTAAGTATTTTGCGAATTTCTATGTCAACAATGCTCTGCACGGAGCTACTCTAGCTTATTGCTCCCACTTTCAATATGTATCTAGATCGAGACTTAGAGTCATCCAGATCTGTGTCAAAACTTGCATCGACGTAACCTTTTATGACGAACCTTTTTGTCACCTCCATAATTGAGAAATATTTCCTTATTTCACTAAGGATAATTTTGACCGCCGTCCAGTGATCTACTCTTAGATCACTATTGTACTCCCTTGCTTAACACAGTGTAGGGTATACAATAGATCTGGTAGACAGCATGACATACTTTATAGAACCTATGGCTGAGGCATAGGGAATGACTTTCATTCTATTTCTATCTTCTGTCGTGGTCGGGCTTTGAGTCTTACTCAATTTCACACCTTGCAACACAGGCAAGAACTCTTTCTTTGACTGTTCCGTTTTGAACTACTTCAAAATCTTGTCAAGGTATGTACTCATTGAAAAACTTATCAAGCGTCTTGATCTATCTCTATAGATCTTAATGCTCAATATGTAAGCAGCTTTACCGAGGTCTTTCTTTGCAAAACTCCTTTCAAATATTCCTTTATGCTTTCCAGAAAATTATACATTATTTCCGATCAACAATATGTTGTTCACATATACTTATCAGAAATGTTGTAGTGCTCCCACTCACTTTCTTGTAAATACAGGCTTCACCGTAAGTCTGTATAAAACTATATGCTTTGATCAACTTATCAAAGCGTATATTCCAACTCCGAGATACTTGCACCAGTCCATAGATGGATCGCTGGAGCTTGCACACTTTGTTAGCTCCCTTCGGATCAACAAGACCTTCTGGTTGCATCATATACAACTCTTCTTCCAGAAATCCATTCAGGAATGCAGTCTTGACATCCATCTGCCAAATTTCATAATTATAAAATGTGGCAATTGCTAACATGATTCGGACAGACTTAAGCATCGCTACGGGTGAGAAGGTCTCATCGTAGTCAACCCCTTGAACTTGTTGAAAACCTTTTGCGACAAGTCGAGCTTTATAGACAGTAACATTACCGTCAGCGTCAGTCTTTTTCTTGAAGATCCATTTATTCTCAATTGCTTGCCGATCATCGGGCAAGTCAACCAAAGTCCATACTTTGTTCTCATACATGGATCCCATCTCAGATTTCATGGCTTCAAGCCACTTTGCGGAATCTGGGCTCACCATCGCTTCTTCATAGTTCGTAGGTTCATCATGATCTAGTAGCATGACTTCCAGAACTGGATTACCGTACCACTCTGATGCGGATCTTACTCTGGTTGATCTACGAGGTTCAGTAGTATCTTGTTCTGAAGTTTCATGATCATTATCATTAACTTCCTCACTTATTGGTGTAGGTGTCGCAGAAACAGTTTTCTGTGATGTACTACTTTCCAACAAGGGAGTAGGTACAATTACCTCGTCAAGTTCTACTTTCCTCCCACTCACTTCTTTCGAGAGAACCTCCTTCTCTAGAAAGGATCCATTCTTAGCAACGAATGTCTTGCCTTTGGATCTGTGATAGAAGGTGTACCCAACAGTAACTTTTTGGGTATCCTATGAAGACACACTTTTCCGATTTGGGTTTGAGCTTATCAGGATGAAACTTTTTCACATAAGCATTGCAACCCCAAACTTTAAGAAACGACAGCTTGGGTTTCTTGCCAAACCATAGTTCACATAGTGTCGTCTCAACGGATTTAGATGGTGCCCTATTTAACGTGAATGCAGCTGTCTCTAATGCATAACCCCAAAACGATAGTGGTAGATCGGCAAGAGACATCATAGATTGCACTATATCCAATAAAGTACGGTTATGACGTTCGGACACACCATTATGCTGTGGTGTTCCATGTGGCATGAGTTTGTGAAACTATTCCACATTGTTTTAATTGAAGACCAAACTCATAACTCAAATATTTGTCTCCGCGATCAGATCATAGAAACTTTATTTTTCTTGTCACGATGATTTTCCACTTCACTCTGAAATTCTTTGAACTTTTCAAATGTTTCAGACTTATGTTTTATCAAGTAGATATACCCATATCTGCTCAAATCATCTGTGAAGTTTAGAAAATAACGATACTTGCCATGAGCCTTAACACTCATCGGACCGCATACATCAGTATGTATTATTTCCAATAAGTCAGTTGCTTGCTCCGGAGAATGGAGTCTTAGTCATCTTGCCCATGAGGCATGGTTCGCAAGCATCAAGTGATTCATAATCAAGTGATTCCAAAATCCCATCAGGATGGAGTTTCTTCATGCGCTTTACACCAATATGACCTAAACAGCAGTGCTACAAATAAGTTGCACTATCATTATTAACTTTGCATCTTTTGGTTTCAATATTATGATTATGTGTATCACTACGATCGAGATCCAACGAACTATTTTTCATTGGGTGTGTAACCATATAAGGTTTTATTCATGTAAACAGAACAACAATTTATTCTCTTACTTAAATGAATAACCGTATCACAATAAACATGATCAAATCATATTCATGCTTAACACAAACACCAAATAACACTTATTCAGGTTCAACACTAATCCCGAAAGTATAGGGAGTGTGCGATGATGATCATATCAATCTTGGAACCACTTCCAACACACATCGTCACTTCACCCTTAACTAGTCTCTGTTTATTCTGCAACTCCTGTTTCGAGTTACTAATCTTAGCAACTGAACTAGTATCAAATACTGAGGGGTTGCTATAAACACTAGTAAAGTACACATCAATAACATGTATATCAAATATACTTATGTTCACTTTGCCATCCTTCTTATCTGCCAATCACTTGAGGTAGTTCCGCTTCCAGTGACCAGTTCCTTTGCAGTAGAAACACTTAGTCTCAGGTTTAGGACCAGACTTGGGCTTCTTCACTTGAGCAGCAACTTGCTTGCTGTTCTTCTTGAAGTTCCCCTTCTTCCCTCTGCCCTTTTCTTGAAACTAGTGATCTTGTCAACCATCAACACTTGATGTTTTTCTTGATTTCTACCTTCGTTGATTTCAGCATCACGAAGAACTTGGGAGTTGTTTTCGTTATCCCTTGCATATTATAGTTCATCACGAAGTTCTACTAACTTGGTGATGGTGACTAGAGAATTCTGTCAATCACTATCTTATCTGGAAGATTAACTCCCACTTGATTCAAGCTATTGTAGTACTCAGACAATCTGAGCACATGCTCACTAGTTGAGCGATTCTCCTCCATTTTTTTAGCAATAGAACTTGTTGGAGACTTCATATCTCTCAACTCGAGTATTTGCTTGAAATATTAACTTCAATTCCTGGAACATCTCATATGGTCCATGATGTTTCAAAACATCTTTGAAGTCCCGATTCTAAGCCATTAAGCATGGTGCACTAAACTATCAAGTAGTCATCATATTGAGCTAGCAAAACGTTCATAACGTCTGCATCTGCTCCTGCAATAGGTCTATCACCTAGCGGTGCATTAAGGACATAATTCTTCTGTGCAGCAATGAGGATAAACCTCAGATCACGGATCCAATCCGCATCATTGCTACTAACATCTTTCAACACAATTTTCTCTAGGTACATATCAAAATAAACATATGAAAGCAACAACGCAAGCTATTGATCTACAACATAATTTGCAAAATACTACCAGGACTAAGTTCATGATAAATTTAAGTTCAATTAATCATATTATTTAAGAACTCCCACTTAGATAGACATCCCTCTAATCCTCTAAGTGATCACGTGATCCAAATCAACTAAACCATGTCCGATCATCACGTGAGATGGAGTAGTTTCATCGGTGAACATCATTATGTTGATCATATCTACTATATGATTCACGCTCGACCTTTCGGTCTCCGTGTTCCGAGGCCATATCTGTATATGCTTGGCTCGTCAAGTATAACCTGAGTATTCCGCGTGCGCAACTGTTTTGCACCCGTTGTATTTAAACGTAGAGCCTATCACACCCGATCATCACATGGTGTCTCAGCACGAAGAACTTTCGCAACGGTGCATACTCAGGGAGAACACTTCTTGATAATTTAGTGAGAGATCATCTTATAATGCTACCGTCAATCAAAGCAAGATAAGATGCATAAAAAGATAAACATCACATGCAATCAATATAAGTGATATGGTATGGCCATCATCATCTTGTGCTTGTGATCTCCATCTCCGAAGCACCGTCATGATCACCATCGTCACCGGCGCGACACCTTGATCTCCATCGTAGCATCGTTGTTGTCTCGCCAATCTTATGCTTCCACGACTATCACTACCGTTTAGTAATAAAGTAAAGCATTACATCGCGATTGCATTGCATACAATAAAGCGACAACCATATGGCTCTTGCCAGTTGTCAATAACTTGGTTACAAAAGATGATCATCTCATACAATAAAATTTAGCATCATGCCTTGACCATATCACATCACAACATGCCCTGCAAAAACAAGTTAGACGTCCTCTACTTTGTTGTTGCAAGTTTTACGTGGCTGCTACGGGCTTTAAGCAAGAACCAATCTCACCTACGCATCAAAACCACAATGATAGTTTGTCAAATAGACTCCGTTTTAACCTTCGCAAGGACCGGGCGTAGCCATACTTGGTTCAACTAAAGTTGGAGAGACAGTCGCCCGCAAGCCATCTCTGTGCAAAGCACGTCGAGGGAACCGGTCTCGCGTAAGCATACGCGTAAGGTTGGTCCGGGTCGTCTCGTCCAACAATACCGCCGAACCAAAGTATGACATGCTGGTAGGCAGTATGACTTGTATCATCCACAACTCACTTGTGTTCTACTCGTGCATATAACATCAACATAAATAACCTAGGCTCGGATGCCACTATTGGGTTTCGTAGTAATTTCAAAAAAATTCCTACGCACACGCAAGATCATGTGATGCATAGCAACGAGGGGGAGAGTATTGTCTACGTACCCAACGCAGACCGACTGCGGAAGCGATGACACGACGTAGAGGAAGTAGTCGTATGTCTTCACGATCCAACCGATCAAGCACCGAAACTACGGCACCTCCGAGTTCGAGCACACGTTCAGCTCGATGACGATCCCCGGACTCCGATCCAGCAAAGTGTCGGGGAAGAGTTCCGTCAGCACGACGGCGTGGTGACGGTCTTGATGAACTACAGCAGCAGGGCTTCGCCTAAACTCCGCTACAGTATTATCGAGGAATATGGTGGCAGGGGCACCGCACACGGCTAAGGAACAGATCACGTGGATCAACTTGTGTGTCTAGAGGTGCCCCCTGCCCCTGTATATAAAGGATGGAGGAGGAGGAGGCCGGCCAAGGCAAAGGTGCGGCCAGGATAGGGAGTCCTACTAGGACTCCAAGTCCTAGTAGGAGTCCACCAAGAGGGGAGGAAGGGAAAAGGAATAGGAGGAGAAGGGGAGGTGGCCGGCCCCCTTTTCCCTAGTCCAATTCGGACCAAAGGGGAGGGGGGGCGCGGCAGCCTTTTTCCTCTTCCCACTAAAGCCCATCAAGGCCCATTACTTCTCCCGTAACTACCCGGTACTCCGAAAAATACCCGAATCATCCGGAACCTTTCCGATGTCCGAATATAGTCGTCCAATATATCGATCTTTACGTCTCGACCATTTCGAGACTCCTCGTCATGTCCCCGATCTCATCCGGGACTCCGAACTCCTTCGGTACATCAAAACTCATAAACTCATAATATAACTGTCATCGTAACCTTAAGCGTGCGGACCCTACGGGTTCGAGAACAATGTAGACATGACCGAGACATGTCTCCGGTCAATAACCAATAGCGGGACCTGGATGCCCATATTGGCTCCTACATATTCTACGAAGATCTTTATCGGTCAGACCGCATAACAACATACGTTGTTCCCTTTGTCATCGGTATGTTACTTGCCCGAGATTCGATCGTCGGTATCCAATACCTAGTTCAATCTCGTTACCGGCAAGTCTCTTTACTCGTTCCGTAATACATCATCTCAAAACTAACATATTAGTTGTAATGCTTGCAAGGCTTATGTGATGTGTATTACCGAGAGGGCCCAGAGATACCTCTCCGACAATCGAAGTGACAAATCCTAATCTCGAAATACGCCAACCCAACATCTACCTTTGGAGACACCTGTAATGCTCCTTTATAATCACCCAGTTACGTTGTGACGTTTGGTAGCACCCAAAGTGTTCCTCCGGCAAACGGGAGTTGCATAATCTCATAGTCATAGGAACATGTATAAGTCATGAAGGAAGCAATAGCAACATACTAAACGATCGGGTGCTAAGCTAATGGAATGGGTCATGTCAATCAGATCATTCAACTAATGATGTGACCTCGTTAATCAAATAACAACTCTTTGTCCATGGTTAGGAAACATAACCATCTTTGATTAAGGAGCTAGTCAAGTAGAGGCATACTAGTGACACTCTGTTTGTCTATGTATTCACACATGTATTATGTTTCCGGTTAATACAATTCTAGCATGAATAATAAACATGTATCATGTTATAAGGAAATAAATAATAACTTTATTATTGCCTCTAGGGCATATTTCCTTCAGGGGTGCCCTTGAAAATACTGCTTCAACTTCCGGCTGGCCATGAAGACACCATAGACCAGCTTCTGCCATTGCGGGTACCTTTGCTTGGATTCAATAAGCACCTCGCTGATATAATAAACCGGCCGCTGAACCGGATATTCCTTGCCTGCCTCCTTGCGTTCCACTACAATAGCCACGCTAACTGCCCGAGCGTTAGCCGCTACGTATAATAATAGTGGCTCCTTGTCAACCGGAGCCGCAAGAACCGGCGGGTTGGCTAACTGCCGCTTCAAGTCCTCAAATGCTTCATCAGCAGCCGGACTCCAGACGAAATTGCCTGTCTTCCTCGGCATTTGGTACAAAGGGATAGCCTTCTCCCCGAGGCGGCTGATAAACCGGCTCACTGCAGCGATCCGGCCCGCCAAACACTGAACATCGTTGATACATTTCGGTTTAGCTAGGGATGTAATAGTCGTAATCTTCTCCGGGTTAGCCTCAATTCCTCTGTGAGACACCAGGAAACCCAGTAACTTGCCCGCCGGAACACCAAAGACACACTTGGCCGGATTAAGCATCATCTTGTAAACTCGCAAGTTCTCAAAGGTCTCCTTCAAATCATCCACCAACGTCTCCTTCTGTCTTGACTTCACTACAATATCATCCACATAGGCGTGCACATTGCGGCCGATCTGTTTATGCAGGCAATTCTGTATACACCGTTGATAGGTGGCTTGGGCACTCTTGAGCCCGAAGGGCATAGATACATAGCAGAAGGCTCCAAAGGGAGTAATAAATGTTGTTTTCTCCTGGTCCTTAACCGCCATCTTGATCTGATGATATCCAGAGTATGCATCCAAAAAACTCAAACGCTCACAACCCACCGTGGCATCAATGATCTGGTCAATACGGGGGAGGGCAAAAGGATCTGCCGGACAGGCTTTGTTAAGATCTGTGTAATCCAGACACATACGCCAAGTGCCGTTTTTCTTAAGAACCAGCACCGGATTAGCAAGCCAGTCTGGATGGAACACCTCAATAATAAAACCAGCTGCTAAAAGCCTGGCCACTTCCTCTCCAATGGCTTTGCGTCTTTCTTCGTTAAACCGGCGGAGGAACTGTTTCACCGGTTTATACTTAGGATCCACATTAAGAGTGTGCTCAACGAGTTCCCTCGGTACACCTGGCATGTCAGACGGTTTCCATGCAAAAATGCCCCGATTCTCACGGATGAACTCGATGAGCGCGCTTTCCTATTTGGGATCCAGGTTGGCACTGATAGTGAACTGCTTGGATGAATCGCCGGGCACGAAGTCAACAAGCTTGGTCTCAGCTGCCGTTTGAACTTCAGATCTGAATCATGCTCTGTAGTTGGCTTCTTTAAAGGGATCATATCCGCCGGATCAACATTGTCCTTATAATACTTCAACTCTTCCGTGGCACAGACCGACTCTACATAAGCCGCATCACCTTCCTCACATTCCAAAGCGACCCTACGGCTCCCATGAACCGTTATCGTCCCCTTGTAACCCGGCATCTTGAGCTGTAAGTAGATATAACAAGGCCGCGCCATGAACTTGGCATAAGCCGGCCGCCCAAACAAGGCGTGATACGGGCTCCGGATCTTCACCACTTCGAAGTTTAATTTTTCCGACCGAGAATCGTGCTCATCCCCAAAAGCCACATCTAGGGCTATCTTACCAACAGGATATGCAGATTTGCCTGGCACAACACCATGGAACACCGTATTCGATGGTCTGAGATCCTTGTCTGTTAGACCCATGCGCCGGAATGTCTCATAGTACAGTATGTTAATGCTGCTTCCTCCATCCATGAGTACCTTGGTGAACTTATAGCCCCCCACTTGAGGGTCCACCAGTAATGCTAGCTGGCTCGAATTATCAACCCGGGGCGGGTGATCCTCTCTGCTCCATACGATAGGCTGCTCTGACCAGCGTAAGTAACATAGCAAGGCCGGTTCAACAGAATTCACCGCTCGCTTGTGGAGTTTCCGGTCACGCTTATCCAAGCTAGTTGTGAAAACATGGTATTGCCCATTGCTCAACTGCTTTGGCTAGCTCTGATAACCCGACTACTGTTGCTGCTGCTGCTGCTGCGGGCCGTTCTGATTATTCTGGTTGTTGTGACCGCCCTGATTGAAACCTGAACCGGAAGCTCCATCGTGACCCGGTCCATGAAAACCGGATCCTGAACCGCCCCCTGACCCATGGTCATACCGGAAGGCATTAGAGTTTTTAAACTCCTGCATAATATAACAATCCTTCCAAAGATGGTTAGCCGGCGACTCCTTCGTCCCGTGCTTTGGGCAAGGCTGATTCAACAAATAATTCAAACGGCTTGCGTTAGGATTGGGAGCCCCATTACGATTCGCCGCTTTACCTCTGCGCCGCTGCCCCCTGTCCTGTGCATTAGTGTTGGCCACAAAATCCATGCTGCTATCCGCCTTGCGTTTGCCTCCGTTTCCATGACCCGCCGGTTTGTACTGCTGCTGTTTGGAGTTGCTATTCTTCTTTCCCTTCCCTGCTTCATCATCATCAGGCTCGGGATCCTTGGTACTGTCTGAATCGGCATACTTCACTAAAGCGGCCATGAGGGTTCCCATGTCATTACAGAACCGCTTCATGCGTCCCAATTTCAATTTTAGAGGCTCAAACCGGCAGTTGCCTTCCAGAGTTAAGATCGCAGAGTCAGCATTAATCCTATCAGACGAGTGTAAAATTTCCGAAACGCGGCGCACCCAACGGGTCGTTGATTCTCCTTCCTCCTGGACACAAGCCGCCAGGTCTACTATGGACTTGGGCTGCTTACATGTATCCTTAAAATTCTGTATAAACCGGGCCCGCAACTGGGCCCATGAGCTGATAGAATTGGGTGGTAGACTCTTTAACCAAGTACGAGCCGTGCCCTCAAGCATCATGGTGAAGTATTTTGCACATGCGGCCTCATCCACGTCCAGCATTTCCATGGCCATCTCATAACTCTCTACCCATGCTTCAGGGGATAAATCAGCGGTGTAATTCGGCACCTTGCGTGGACCCTTGAAATCTTTGGGCAGGCGCACATTACGTAAAGCAGGGATTAAGCAAGGCACTCCCAAAGCGGATGTGACTCCTGGTCCAGCGAAGGTGGTAGAACGAACCGGTGTAAGTTGACCCGCATTATCCTATGCTGCTAACTCGGCCTCCCTTTGTGCTCGGGCCCGGTCCACCACATCCTGCGCATCACGGACACCGCCTGCCGGGCTATTGCCATGGGCTGCTTCACGGCCTCGCGCATTGCTCGATATGGCGGGTTCCTTCAGGCGCCTGCTATAACTCCGGCTTGGACGGGGTGTAGAGTGGATCCGATCACGGCTGTACGAATATGCTTCCTGCTGAATCAGCGCAGTCCGGAGAAGCTCCTTAACCCGGCGCGTCTCTATCGCTTGCGGAGAATCCCCTTCGATTGGGATGTCCTCTAATCGTGCAGCGGCCGCAACAAGGTTGTCCATAGGATTCGAATAATGACCCGGGGGTGTCGGGACCAGCAGAGGGGCCACAATGTTCTGTTGAGGGGGCTCCATCAGGCGGGGCTGGACCGTCGCTCCTGGCCCTGGTGCTTCAATCCGGTTTGCCTCCAGGTACTGCGGCGGATTACTGGGCCCTGCTCCTGGGGTGTGAAAGAAATTTCGGGGGTCAAACCCTAACGGTAGGCGTGATCTGTGCTTCCGCTTCAAGACCTCCTGTGATGCATTCTGGTCGAGCAGGAGCTTATAGGCCTGGGCGTCCAAAGCGGCCCGCTCTGCAGCCATCCTGTCCTTTTCTGCCGCCAGATCCGCTTTGGCTTGCACGATCTGCTCTTTCACCTTTGCAATCTCTGCATCATGAGCCTCCTGATCTTCCGGATTGGCTTCTGCCATAAGCGCGGCTAGTGCGTCAAACAGGTCGGATAGGACTTGAACCGGCGGGCGCACAAGGCCTCCTGCCCCTGCTACCGCTACCGCTGCTGATCCGGGGAGCATTGCTGCGGCAGTCGAAGAATGATTCGCCGCCTGGGTGCCGGCCATGAATATTCCAACCCGGTTGATCTGGCCTGGGGGGTCCGGAATACTGTCTCCATCGGAACAGCCCCTAACCTGATCGTCTTGCAACTGGTATAGCGATTCGGTCTCTCCGGTCGAGGATTCGTCGCCGGAATAGACGATGGTCTCGCTACCGTGTTCTGACTTGTCCTCACGCTCTCCTCCGTGGATGACTCCAACGACGGCACGGTTCATGGCCGGTTTAGCCTGGGTAAATCTCGCACGCTGAGCCGTCTCGACGAGGTCGGTGCAGATGTCCGGCTCAGGCCCAGGCTTACCGATCTTGCCAATGAAAACGTGTATGCCGCCGAAGGGGACCCGGTACCCATACTCGACTGAATCGGCCTTGGGACCCCATCCTGCGTCGTTGATGTAGATCCTGCCACGACGACTCTTGGTCATCCGGCCCACAACATAGCCTTCGAGTCCCTTGAGCTTGCCCTCCAAGATCGTCAAACCATCGTGCGATGGCCCCATGGTGGGCGCCATCTGTCGTGGATTTGTCACGGCAGATGTCCTAGTGAAAGGACTTGATTCAACCGGCCCATATCTATAGCTGCAAGATGGAGGAGAATAGTTCTATTAGTGAACACATACTCAAAATGTCTGGGTATAATAATCACTTGATTCAACTGGGAGTTAATCTTCCTGATGATAGTGTCATTGACAGAATTCTTCAATCACTGCCACCAAGCTACAAGAGCTTCGTGATAAACTATAATATGCAAGGGATGAACAAGACTATTCCCGAGCTCTTCGCGATGCTAAAAGCCGCGGAGGTAGAAATCAAGAAGGAGCATCAAATGTTGATGGTTAACAAGACCACCTGTCGTGGATTTGTCACGGCAGATGTCCTAGTGAAAGGACTTAGTCGTGGATCCATCGCTACGGGTTTACTTGAAGGGGTTAAAGCGGACACAAAGACACGAGGGTTTTATACTAGTTCGGCCCCTTCGATGAAGGTAAAAGCCTACGTCTAGTTGTGATGGAATTGATGTGGTCTTGATGGCTAGGGAGCAAACAAGCTTCGCCTAGGCTCAAGTTGTTGTTGTCTGTCCTGAACCGCCACCGGGTCGTCCCCTTATATACACGGGTGATGCCCGTCGCTCCATAGAGTCCCAACCGGTTCATACTCGTATTCCGGTTAGTATCTCTCTATTCCTAACTTACAATACAAGTCATACATCCGGCCGGTTTACGGCTACATGTTCTAACCGACTACAGGCCTTGGGCCTTCAGCTGCTTATACCACTAATGAAGTTAACCCGGCCCAAGTAGACCGGTTTACGCCTAGTGGCAATATCCCCAACACCACCAGTTTCAAGAAAAAGGGCAAAGGGAAGAAGAAGGGGAACTTCAAAAAGAACAGCAAGCAAGTTGCTCAAGAGAAGAAACCCAAGTCCGGACCTAAGCCTGAAACTGAGTGCTTCTACTGCAAGCAGACTGGACACTGGAAGCGGAACTGCCCCAAGTATTTGGCGGATAAGAAGGATGGCAAAGTGAACAAAGGTATATGTGATATACATGTTATTGATGTGTACCTTACTAATGCTCGCAGTAGCACCTGGGTATTTGATACTGGTTCTGTTGCTAATATTTGCAACTCGAAACAGGGACTACGAATTAAGCGAAGATTGGCTAAGGATGAGGTGACGATGCGCGTGGGAAATGGTTCCAAAGTCGATGTGATCGCGGTCGGCACGCTACCTCTACATCTACCATCGGGATTAGTTTTAGACCTAAATAATTGTTATTTGGTGCCAGCGTTGAGCATGAACATTATATCTGGATCTTGTTTGATGCGAGACGGTTATTCATTTAAATCAGAGAATAATGGTTGTTCTATTTATATGAGTAATATCTTTTATGGTCATGCACCCTTGAAAAGTGGTCTATTTTTATTGAATCTCGATAGTACTGATACACATATTCATAGTGTTGAAACCAAAAGATGCAGAGTTGATAACGATAGTGCAACTTATTTGTGGCACTGCCGTTTAGGTCATATCGGTGTAAAGCGCATGAAGAAACTCCATACTGATGGGCTTTTGGAATCACTTGATTATGAATCACTTGGTACTTGCGAACCGTGCCTCATGGGCAAGATGACTAAAACGCCGTTCTCCGGAACTATGGAGCGAGCAACTGATTTGTTGGAAATCATACATACTGATGTTTGTGGTCCAATGAATGTTGAGGCTCGCGGCGGGTATCGTTATTTTCTCACCTTCACAGATAATTTGAGCAGATATGGGTATATCTACTTGATGAAACACAAGTCTGAAACATTTGAAAAGTTCAAAGAATTTCAGAGTGAAGTGGAAAATCATCGTAACAATAAAATAAAATTTCTACGATCTGATCGTGGAGGAGAATATTTGAGTTACGAGTTTGGTCTACACTTGAAACAATGCGGCATAGTTTCGCAACTCACGCCACCCAGAACACCTCAACGAAATGGTGTGTCCGAACGTCGTAATCGTACTTTACTAGATATGGTGCGATCTATGATGTCTCTTACTGATTTACCGCTATCGTTTTGGGGTAATGCTTTAGAGACGACCGCATTCACGTTAAATAGGGCACCATCAAAATCCATTGAGACGACGCCTTATGAACTGTGGTTTGGCAAGAAACCAAAGTTGTCGTTTCTTAAAGTTTGGGGCTGTGATGCTTATGTGAAGAAACTTCAACCAGATAAGCTCGAACCCAAATCGAAGAAATGTGTCTTCATAGGATACCCAAAAGAGACTATTGGGTACACCTTCTATCACAGATCTGAGGGCAAGATTTTCGTTGCTAAAATCGGATCCTTTCTAGAGAAGGAGTTTCTCTCAAAAGAAGTGAGTGGGAGGAAAGTAGAACTTGATGAGATAACTGTATCTACTCCCTTATTGGAAAAGGAGTTCATCACAAGAACCGGTTCCTGTGACAACTACACCAATTAGTGAGGAAGCTAATGATATTGATCATGAAACTTCAGATCAAGTTTTTACTGAACCTCGTAGGTCTACCAGAGTAAGATCCGCACCAGAGTGGTACGGTAATCCAATTCTGGAAGTCATGTTGCTTGACCATGATGAACCTACGAACTATGAGGAAGCGATGATGAGCCCAGATTCCGCAAAATGGCTAGAGGCCATGAAATCTGAGATGGGATCCATGTATGAAAACAAAGTATGGACTTTGGTTGACTTGCCCGATGATCGGCAAGCAATTGAGAATAAATGGATTTTTAAGAAGAAGACTGACGCTGATGGTAATGTAACTGTCTATAAAGCTCGACTTGTTGTGAAAGGTTTTCGACAAGTTCAAGGAGTTGACTACGATGAGACTTTCTCACCCGTAGCGATGCTTAAGTCTGTCCGAATCATGTTAGCTATTGCTGCATTTCATAATTATGAAATTTCGCAAATGGATGTCAAAAGTGCATTCTTGAATGGATTTCTGGAAGAAGAGTTGTATATGATGCAGCCAGAAGGTTTTGTGGATCCAAAAGGTGCTAACAAAGTGTGCAAGCTCCAGCGTTCCATTTATGGACTGGTGCAAGCATCTCGGAGTTGGAATAAACGCTTTGATAGTGTGATCAAAGCATATGGTTTTATACAGACTTTTGGAGAAGCCTGTATTTACAAGAAAGTGAGTGGGAGCTCTGTAGCATTTCTGATATTATATGTAGATGACATATTATTAATTGGAAATGATATAGAATTTCTGGATAGCATAAAGGGATACTTGAATAAAAGTTTTTCAATGAAAGACCTCGGTGAAGCTGCTTACATATTGGGCATCAAGATCTATAGAGATAGATCAAGACGCTTAATAGGACTTTCACAAAGCACATACCTTGATAAAATTTTGAAAAAGTTCAAAATGGATCAGGCAAAGAAAGGGTTCTTGCCCGTACTACAAGGTGTGAAGTTGAGTCAAACTCAATGCCCGACCACAGCAGAAGATAGAGAGAAAATGAAAGATGTTCCCTATGCTTCAGCCATAGGCTCTATCATGTATGCAATGTTGTGTACCAGACCTCACGTATGCTTAGCAATAAGCTTGGCAGGAAGGTACCAAAGTAATCCAGGAATGGATCACTGGACAGCGGTCAAGAACATCCTGAAATACCTGAAAAGGACTAAGGATATGTTTCTCGTACATGGAGGTGACAAAGAGCTAGTCGTAAATGGTTACGTCGATGCAAGCTTTGACACTGATCCGAACGATTCTAAATCGCAAACCGGATACGTGTTTTTATTAAACGGTGGAGCTGTAAGTTGGTGCAGTTCTAAACAAAGCATCGTGGCGGGATCTACATGTGAAGCGGAGTACATAGCTGCTTCGGGAGCAGCAAATGAAGGAGTCTGGATGAAGGAGTTCATTTCCGATCTAGGTGTCATACCTAGTGCATCGGGACCAATGAAAATCTTCTGTGACAATACTAGTGCAATTGCCTTGGCAAAGGAATCCAGATTTCAAAAGAGGACCAAGCACATCAAGAGATGCTTCAATTCCATTCGGGACCAAGTCCAAGTGGGAGACATAGAGATTTGCAAGATACATACGGATCTGAATGTTGCAGACCCGTTGACTAAGCCACTCTCACGAGCAAAACATGATCAGCACCAAGACTCCATGGGTGTTAGAATCATTACTATGTAATCTAGATTATTGACTCTAGTGCAAATGGGAGACTGAAGGAAATATGCCCTAGAGGCAATAATAAAGTTATTATTTATTTCCTCATATCATGATAAATGTTTATTATTCATGCTAGAATTGTATTAACCGGAAACATGATACATGTGTGAATACATAGACAAACATATAGTCACTAGTATGCTTCTACTTGACTAGCTCATTAATCAAAGATGGTTATGTTTCCTAACCATAGACATGTGTTGTCATTTGATTAATGGGGTCACATCATTAGAAGAATGATGTGATTGACATGACCCATTCTGTTAGCCTAGCACTTATTGTTTAGTATATTGCTATTGCTTTCTTCATGACTTATACATGTTCCTGTAACTATGAGAAATATGCAACTCCCGTTTACCGGAGGAACACTTTGGGTACTACCAAACGTCACAACGTAAGTCGGTGATTATAAAGGAATACTACAGGTGTCTCCGAAGGTACATGTTGAGTTGGCGTATTTCGAGATTAGGTTTTGTCACTCCGATTGTCGGAGAGGTATCTTTGGGCCCTCTCGGTAATGCACATCTTTATAAGCCTTGCAAGCAATGTGACCAAATGAGTTGGTTACGGAATGATGCATTATGGAACGAGTAAAGAGACTTGCCGGTAACGAGATTGAACTAGGTATTGGATACCGACGATCAAATCTCGGGCAAGTAACATACCGATGACAAAGGGAACAACGTATGTTGTTATGCGGTTTGACCGATAAAGATCTTCGTAGAATATGTAGGAACCAATATGGGCATCCAGGTTCCGCTATTGGTTATTGACCGAGAATAGTTCTAGGTCATGTCTACATAGTTCTCGAACCCGTAGGGTCCGCACGCTTAACGTTATGATGACAGTTTTATTATGAGTTCATAAGTTTTGATGTACCGAAGTTTGTTCGGAGTTCCGGATGTGATCACGGACGTAACGAGGAGTCTCGAAATGGTCGAGACATAAAGATCGATATATTGGAAGCTTATATTTGGACATCAGAATCGTTCCCGGTGAAATCGGCATTTTACCGGAGCACCGGGGGGTTACCGGAACCCCCCCGGGGGGTTATTGGGCCTACATGGGCCTCGAGGGAGAAGAGGGAAGGAGGCAGGAGGGGGCCGCGCACCCCTCCCCTTCCTAGTCCGAATAGGACAAGGGAAGGGGGCGGCGCCCCCCCCCCCTTTCCTTCCCCTCTTCCTCCTCTTTCCCCCTTCTCCTATTCCAACTAGGAAAGAAGGGAGTCCTACTCCCGGTGGGAGTAGGACTCCCCCCTTGGCGCACCCTCCTTGGCCGGCCGCCTCCTCCCCCCTGGCTCCTTTATATACGGGGGCGGGGGGCACCCCATGGACACACAAGTTGATCTACAGATCGTTCCTTAGCCGTG
>NC_057795.1:588206372-588215279 GCF_018294505.1 Triticum aestivum
AAAAAATTCCTACGTACACGCAAGATCATGGTGATGGCATAGCAACGAGAGGGGAGAGTGTTGTCCACGTACCCTCGTAGACCGTAAGCGGAAGCGTTATGACAACGCGGTTGATGTAGTCGTACGTCTTCACGATCCGACCGATCCAAGTACCGAACGTACGGCACCTCCGAGTTCAGCACACGTTCAGCTCGATGACGATCCCCGGGCTCCGATCCAGCAAAGCTTCGGGGATGAGTTCCGTCAGCACGACGGCGTGGTGACGATGATGATGCTCTACCGGCGCAGGGCTTCGCCTAAACTCCGCGACGATATGGCCGAGGTGGAATATGGTGGAGGGGGGCACCGCACACGGCTAAGGAACGATCCGTAGATCAACTTGTGTTTTATGGGGTGCCCCCCTGCCCCCATATATAAAGGAGCAAGGGGAGGAGGGCCGGCCAAGGAGGAGGAGGCGCGCCCAAGGGGGGAGTCCTACTCCCACCGGGAGTAGGACTCCTCCTTTCCTAGTAGGAGTAGGAGAGAAGGAAGGGGAAGAGAGAAGGGAAGGAAGGAGGGGGTGCGGCCCCTCCCCCTAGTCCAATTCGGACTAGGCCTTGGGGGGGGGGGCGTGCAGCCTGCCCTAGGCAGCCCCTCTCTCTTTCCTGTATGGCCCAATAAGGCCCAATACTTCTCCCCGGCGAATTCCCGTAACTCTCCGGTACTCAGATAAATACCCGAATCACTTGGAACCTTTCCGAAGTCCGAATATAGTCATCCAATATATTGATCTTTATGTCTCGACCATTTCGAGACTCCTCGTCATGTCCCCGATCTCATCCGGGACTCCGAACTCCTTCGGTACATCAAAACTCATAAACTCATAATATAACTGTCATCGAAACCTTAAGCGTGAGGACCCTACGGGTTCGAGAACTATGTAGACATGACCTAGAACTATTCTTGGTCAATAACCAAGAGCGGAACCTGGATGCTCATATTGGCTCCTACATATTCTACGAAGATCTTTATCGGTCAAACCGCATAACAACATACGTTGTTCCCTTTGTCATCGGTATGTTACTCGCCCGAGATTCGATCGTCGGTATCCAATACCTAGTTCAATCTCGTTACCGGCAAGTCTCTTTACTCGTTACGTAATGCATCATTCCGTAACTAACTCATTAGCTACATTGCTTGCAAGGCTTGTAGTGATGTGCATTACCGAGAGGGCCCAGAGATACCTCTCCGACAATCGGAGTGACAAAACCTAATCTCAAAATACGCCAACCCAACATGTACCTTTGGAGACACCTGTAGTACTCCTTTATAATCACCCAGTTACGTTGTGACGTTTGGTAGCACCCAAAGTGTTCCTCCGGTAAACGGGAGTTGCATAATCTCATAGTTATAGGAACATGTATAAGTCATGAAGAAAGCAATAGCAACATACTAAACGATCAAGTGCTAAGCTAACGGAATGGGTCAAGTCAATCACATCATTCTCCTAATGATATGATCCCGTTAATCAAATGACAACTCTTTTGTCCATGGCTAGGAAACTTAACCATCTTTGATTCACGAGCTAGTCAAGTAGAGGCATACTAGTGACACCATGTTTGTCTATGTATTCACACATGTATCAAGTTTCCGGTTAATACAATTCTAGCATGAATAATAAACATTTATCATGATATAAGGAAATAAATAATAACTTTATTATTGCCTCTAGGGCATATTTCCTTCAAACCTGTGCTGAACTCGGAGGTGCCGTACGTTCGGTACTTGGATCGGTCGGATCGTGAAGACGTACGACTACATCAACCGCGTTGTGCTAACGCTTCCGCTTACGGTCTACGAGGGTACGTGGACAACACTCTCCCCTCTCGTTGTTATGCCATCACCATGATCTTGCGTGTGCGTAGGAAAAGTTTTGAAATTACTACGTTCTCCAACATCGGGGTCACCCGGTATTGTACCGGGACCACCGGAAGGGTCCCGGGGGTCCACCGGGTGGGGCCACCTATCCCGGAGGGCCCCGTGGGCTGAAGTGGGAGGGGAACCAGCCCCTAGTGGGCTGGTGCGCCCCCCCTTGGGCCCCCCTGCGCCTAGGGTTGAAAACCCTAGGTGGGGGGGCGCACCACTTGCCTTGGGGGGCACTCCACCCCCCTGGCCGTCGCCCCCCTTGGGAGATTGCATCTCCTAGGGCCGGCGCCCCCCCTGGGGGCCTATATAAAGGAGGGCAGGGGGAGGGCAGCCGCA
The DNA here is from genome assembly GCF_018294505.1 of Triticum aestivum. NCBI lineage: Eukaryota > Viridiplantae > Streptophyta > Magnoliopsida > Poales > Poaceae > Triticum > Triticum aestivum. The sequence goes on from NC_057795.1 coordinate 588,208,614, forward strand.
CCCAAGTCTTGGCGCCTCCCTCCCCCTGCTACACCTCGTCCTCCTCCCGCAGCAGCTTGGCGAAGCCATGCCGGAGTTCTGTTGCGTCCACCACCACGCCGTCGTGCTGCTGGATCATCATCAACCTCTCCTTCCCCTTGCTGGATCAAGACGGAGGAGATGTCACGCTGGCCGTACATGTGTTGAACGCGGAGGTGCCGTCCGTTCGGCGCTAGGATCTCCGGTGATAGGATCACGACGAGAACGACTACTTCAACCCCGTTCTTTTGAACGCTTCCGCTCGCGATCTACAAAGTGGTATGTAGATGCATCTCTCCTTTCACTCGTTGCTTAGATAAACTCATAGATGGATCTTGGTGAAATCGTAGGAAAAATTTTATTTTCTGCAACGTTCCCCAACACATCGCCCATCTGAGGATCCAAACAGCCAGTGCCGATGGACCTCCAACCACCATAGCCCGCGACCTCGACGAGATCCGGGGATCCCCAACACCGCTGGCTCCTAGACGAAGGCAAAAGCCTCGCCTGACCGCGAACGGAACCCGGAGAAACTTATTCCAACGCGACACCACCGCAACGGCCTCGGGAGCGTCTCCCTCAACCCTAACCCTACCACACACCCACCTAGCGAACAGACCCGGGGTTCCCCCTCCCTCCCGTCGCCGGAGCGGCCGACGGAGAGAGAGGGAACCGGCGGCGTCACCGGCGGCGCGCAAGGGATCCCGGTCGCCTCCTTGATCGCCCGATGCGATCCTACTTTTTCAGGCGAGTTAGTTATTACGGGACTACCTCGTGTCTGTTGGAGATGCTCTAAGAAACGAGTGGCCCGGCAGGAAAGAACGTCATGCGTGCAGGTCTACCAGGACGCGTGGCGTCCAGGTGAAGCGGATGATTTCTGTCCGGTTGTTTTTAAACGTTTCCCTATTTTCATCGTAGCTCGGTAAATTGTCTCTGCGTTTCAGGCTGGCGAGCCTTTTTTTTTAGAATTTTGGAGTGACAGAGATTTACGAAAATTCCAAGGTAAATCCGGCATAATAACGTACGTAATGTACATGCATACCGCAACTGCTTGCGTTAGAGAATTTACGGCCTCGCGTGCCGTCCGGGGTGTTCCTCCCGGTCCCTGCCCCGTCGAGGCGGCGGCAGGTTGACATGGTCGAACCAGACCTGGCGGAAGACCTTGACGATGCAGTCGTGGTGTTCGTCGGCGTTGAGGGCGAGGTAGCACGCCAGCAGCCGCTCCAGCTCTTCCGGCCGGGCGTCGGTCCCTCCGCTGCTCGCGATCATCTCGTACATCGACTCCCTGAACGCCCTCTGCGGGTCCCGCGTCCGTCGCACCACGGCGAGGCTCTCCAGCTCCGGCGCCGACCGCCGCGGCGACCGCACCTTCACCCTCAGCGTCACCTTTCCGGAGAACGACGACCTACGGCCGCCGCTGACGCTGCGCCGGTGCCGGCGGCCACGGTGCCGACGCCTCAGCCGAGCGCCCCCGCCGTCCGTGTCCGACGGTGCCGCGGCCGCTGCCGTCTGTGCTGAAGGCGGTGGCTGCGCTGGGGAGCCGGCGAGGGAGAAGGGGATGTGTTTGCCGAGCGGCGCCTGGAGGTCACGGTCACCGCCGAGGGAGCAGTGGCGCCGGGGTCTGCAGTGACGGCGCGGGGCGACGGCGTCGGCGCTGTCGTTGCCAACAGAGAGCCGCCTTGGTACGACTTCTTCGGCGGCAGCGACGGCTGCGGCAGGGCGATGGCGCCCGCGCGCGGCCACGGCGTCGGCGTTGTCGTTGCCAGCAAAGAGCCGCCGCAGAACAGCGGGAGAGCGACGCGGCGAGGGCGAGCTGAGCCGGCCCGCCGGCGCGATCGCCACCTTTGCCGGGCTGGCGGCGCGCTCCGGAAGGCCCGACTTGAACGGCGGGGGGGCGTCAGCGCCAGCGCCTCCGCGGCCCTCGTGCGTGGACGCGGGCGCGCGCTTGGGCTTCGTGGCGAGCTTGGAGAGCCACGAAAGCGGCAAGAAGGAGAAGGAGAAGGCCTTGCTCTTGCCACCGCCCTTGCGTTCGCCGATCTCTCCTCCTAGCCCCAATGCGCGTTGCGGCGTCCCGTGCTGCTGTTTCCTGCTTCCCCATCCCATGACTGGCTTCTTGGCTTCTCGCTAGCTACAACTTCGACTTGAGCTCCTCGTGTCAGCCTGTGCTGAGAGCAGTGTGTGAGCTTGCAGGGGCGATCTTAAAGGGTGCAAGTGCTTGTTGCCGCTACTGGGACTAGAGCTCAAGCTTTATGAACTACTTGCACTGCACTACTGTGCAGTAGTAGTTCCTATCCTAGAGAGAAGGCAATGTGGGAGAATGGAAAGCGAGACAGCGCCGGCACGGGCAGGAGACAGGCATGATCATCTGAACTCTGCCCGGCGCTAATTATGTCTGTCGTCTGCGTGCATGCAGCATGGGTTTTCGAAAGCCCCTGGCGGCAGGCAGGGCAGGCATGAGGAGTTCAGAATTCATAGGCCCCATGCGCGATACGCTCACGCACACTCATGATTCGTCAATTCGCGGAAGAGCAGTGGGAGCAAAGGGAGGAGACAAAGCAGAGGAGAAAGCGTGGACTGATGGCTGAAACTGAAAACAAAGCAAGGTTGGCTTGTTACGTGCTGCTTTTGCTTTCTCTGCCTCGTCGTCCTGCTTGCTTCCCCATCGTTCGTTTGAACGAAAGCCCCGCCGTTTTTGCCCATTGCCGTTCTTCCTCTCCTGCCCGGAGCAAACAGGCAGCACAATTTTTTTTTCTACCGCTCGGTGTGGGAACAGTAGAAAACACATGCCTGTGCCATGTGAAAGAAGTTCAGACTCGAACTGAGGTGCATGCCTGCTCAGTTGTACAGGTCTGTATGGAGTATGATGTTTGTGCCCTGCCGACTGCCGTGCAGGAATGCCTACTGTTTGTTGGTCTCGGCCTGAGACCGAGCATGCTCTGCCCTGTAAACTTTCCACAGGAAAAACACGACGCTGTACTTTTCCCCTGTTTATCTTTTTGTTAAGTAAATGTAATTGTATTCTCTAGTCTCCTCCCGAAACGCCTCCCGGGTCGCACGCGCGTGCGGCTCCGGAGGCCCCCCAAACCCTAAACAAAAGAGGCCCAGATCCACCGCCCCGACCACTGCCATCGCCGCCGGGCAGCCGCGCCCGGCCGTCGAAGGCGGCGGGTGCTGGAGGCGCACCCCCCGACGGGCCCCTTCGCGCGGAGTGGACGTCTTCGGGGCTGCCTGGTGGTGTGTTGGCCGGCGGCGGGGGCAGTGGGATCCGCGGCGGCTGTCGCTGGCGCACGGCGGAGGCGCGGCGGAGAGGTGGACTCGGGCCATGACCGTAGCAGAGTGGTGTCGGAGGCTGGGGCGCCGGCTTAGATGGGGGCGACGGCGCGAGCTCCGGGCTTTGGCGGCGGCGGCGCTGCGAGGCCTTGCTAGGAGGGAGTCCATGGCGGGCAGCAGGCGGCCGGCCGCCTCAGGGTGCTGGGCGCGCTGGGTTGCTCCCGGATGCGATGGCGCCGGAGTTGGGGAGGGAGGTGCTGGCCAGATCGGATTTCCCCCAGATTCAATCTGGCCTTGGGGTTGAGTTCGTTGCGCGGCGGTCACCTGAAGCGGGTGAAGGCCGTCGTGCTGGATTCAGCCCTTGCACGGCATGGTTAGCTGCTGCGGCTCCTCGTCTGGGTGGTTTGTGGCTGTTGGTCGCGTTCTCTCGGCAGTGCGGGTGTGGGAGGACCTTGGCTGCACGGCTTCGATGGCAAGTTGCTGCGGTGACGGCGGTGCGAGACTTCTTGGTCGGCTCTGCCTATACCTGGAGGTGCGGAGATGCGTGGCATTACGGATGAAAGTCATGTCCGGTTATGGCCGGGCCGGCGGCGATGGCACCCGTGGGTGTCGTTTCCCTCTTTGAAGGCGTAGCCGAGTGTGTCGCCATCTCCCTCGCTCGCTTGGTGTTGGCAATTGTCTCCTGGCGAAAGCCTTGATCCGGTGCTGGGTCGGCACGATGGCGGCGTCTTCAACGGCGTCCCTCTGTTGGGTGCATCGTGCTAGGAGACATGGTCTGGTTGTCCCTTGTTGCGCTCCCCCGGTGTTCGCAGCTGCCCATAATCGTTCACTTCGGCGCTATGCACGATCCTCGCGGTGATTTCAAGACGGCGTCTTCCTCGGGTCAGATCGGATCCTGCCGTCCTCTTGCTATCTCCTAGGCATCAAGGGAGGATGGTGCGTCGACAAGAGATGCTTGGTGGAAGTTGCTGCTCTTCGGTGGTGACCGTTGTCGGTCGAGACGCGGCAATGTTTTCGGTGTTGAGCAGGCTCTTTTGCTTTGTAGTTGTGTGGTCGTTGGTGGCTGTCTTTGGACTAGCCGGATGTGGAGTTGGTGCTATGCTTGTTGTTCGCAGCAAGTGTTAGTTGTTTTGTAATTGTTTTCTCTTCTTCTATAAAGCTATGGTACCCATTTTGCGTACTCTCGAAAAAAAACTTTTTTGTTAAGAAAAAACTTGGCCCCAGCCCCAGCTTCGTCAATTAAAGAAAGTGACGTAGGCCACTAGTTTATTTTCGTTGCGGTGCGGAAAAACGACAGTGTATCGTACCAGTTAGCGTGCCTTTATCTGATGCCTGATCGTTGCTTGCTGAGTTCAAATGGTCTGCCTCTCAAAGTCTCAATCTTATCCATTTAGCCACAACCAAGATCGTGAAGAACGTGCGATATTCTGAATTCTAGAGTGTTGCATAAAGCAATCTTTCTTCTTGTATCAGATAACAAGAATTCTGAAGAAGTGAACAGATCTCGTGGCTTAGGGATGTCCGCTTGTCCACGAACTGAAAAATTAAACTAACACAGTTATTAAAGTAATGAATATTAGTGTACTTTTTGTTTCGCGGACGATGGCGGAAATCCTTATCATGATTGCAGGCCATGAAGGCTTCGCCGGCTGCTACCTGTGTCCTTTAAGAGCAACTTTAGCACACCCCGCATCCGCCCTCACCCGCAAAATAACCGCCAAAATGTGGGTACAGGCCGGAAAACCTGCTCGACCAGATCCCGTATCCCCCCGGGCCGGAAAACCTACTCGACCAGATCCCGTATCCCCCGGCCCGCAAAAAATTTTAGGGGGCGCGGCAAAATCCCGACCCCAACCCGGGAAAATTCGGGTTTCCCCCTCGCGGCTGCGGTGCCCTGCATCGGAGAGAAGCAGTTGACGGGAGGGACATTTCAGCCCCGCGCGCTTTCCCCTTCTTTCGCCGCCGCCCGCCCTTGCTTCCACCCGCTCGCCGCCGGCGATTCTGGCCATATCTGCGGGCGGAATCGCGCCGCGGGGACGTCCCACACCCTCCCGCACCGATCCGCTGCACCGACCCTCCTGGATCCGGCGAGAAGAGCCGCCCATCGTCGTCGCCGCCGCCGGGGATCGACCACCGTCGAGCGCCCACCCTCGTCGCCGCCTGGGATCACCCACCACCGGTTAGTCCTTTTTGTAAATTTTGCGAGTTGTGTAGTTGATTGACGCGCCGGTATGCGTGTAGATGGAGTTGAGCCCGTGCGAGAAGTTCTTGCTCTCCGATTCATTCGATTCGGACGACTTGGATGTTGAGACCATGCTTGCGACCTTCCGACAGCAAACATCAGTCATGGCGCTTGCCGTGAAGGAGCATGAAGACGAGCACCAGAAGAGGAGGCGAGGATCAACTGTTGGGCGTCTATGCATTCCTCGAAATCGCCATCTTGGGAACGAGATGTTGATCCAAGACTATTTCGCGAAGAATCCTAAATATCCTCCGCACCTCTTCCGGAGAAGGTACTGAATGCGTCGATCCCTCTTTGTGAAACTTGTTCAAGCTTGCGAAGAAAATTGCCGGTATTTTACTCAAAGAAGGAATGTCGCGGGCTTAAATGGGTTTAGAGAGGAATGAACTTAGAATTCTTTTATGACAATGTGGGTAGCCGTGTCAAACCAGCTAGAGACCCAAACCGCATTACAGTTTTTCTTCAGACATACAAGGAGATTAAAAATGCAGACACACACTTTCAACTTCAGAAGGATCTCATTGAGCACCATTGGCAAAGGGCTGGACAGTGACTAATTTTTGTATTCATTTGTATTTGTATTCATGACAAATTTTGTATTGCATTATTTAAGTTTGCTACGGTGATTTGAATAATTATTTGTAATGTGGATGATTATTGTATTATGGTTGATTTGAATAATTCAGTTTGTTTTTGATTGTTGAATTATTTGGATTTGATATTTGCGGGCCGATGTTATACGGGATGCAGCGGCGAAAGAGTAGACCCCGCAAAGCCGACCCGTAAAAAGGTATATTCCATGAATATACTTTTTTACGGATCCGTTTGGGGGGTCTGCATCTGTGCCAGCCCGAGCCAGACCGCAAAAATGGTTTTGTGTGAACCGCAAACACGTTTTGCGGGCCGGCGGGATGCAGGGTCTGCTAGAGTTGCTCTAAGTTCATCTTCTTAGCTCTCCTTGAGACTTTGCCCTTGCCGGGTGGCTTCCTCTGTAATAATACTACTTGCTCTAGCTAGCTCGTTTGCTGTACCTTTTGAACTGCTCTTTTAAGAGCTGCTGATCGGACTTGGGGTGTTTTGGTTTCATTCTGAGCAATGGAGGTCAACACGTAGGAGCCCGCTCGACCCCGTGCCCT